>NW_010247023.1:44461-55927 GCF_000690775.1 Eurypyga helias | reverse complement strand
CGGCGAGGAGGGGGTGTTCTCTGCACCCTGCCTGGAGGTTTCGGGCAGGGCACTGCCGGGGGGGGACAGGACGAGCCACGGGGAGATGTCCCCAGGTGCTAAATGGTGCCTTGAGGAGTATCGTGGAGCTGGCCCAGCACCCTGCCCTTTTCCAGCATTCCAAAATAGGCTGTAACATTTTTATTTCTTTTTTTAAACTGAGTAGAAGCTCACAAGTGAGGTTTCTGATGGCAGAAGGGACGTGCTCCGTTCCCACCTGGGCACAACACAGTGGCACACGCTACTCGTCCCTGTGCACGGGGCTCCAAGGTGTCTGCTGAGCAAGCAAGGCTGCAGGTGAGTGAGGAAAAAGGTGAGGACAGGGACTGGGGTCCTTAAAAGCACAAGCCCAGGGGCTGTGTTTCCCAATTTCTGAAGGGCAAGCCCTGCTATGCGATGAAGTGCAACCAAGTGCCCCAGCAGACAGTGCACAGAGCTTACAAGGCTTCTACTCCTGCCTTCCTCCAGCTGTGCCCCACAAAAGGCACAGGTTCTCCATCATCACCATCAGCAGACCTGCACCCAGCGCCGCGGGCACGTCTCACAGGGATCTGTCCATCCTCATTTCCCCCTTGCCCAGGCAGCGAGATCCAGGCTGTGTCCAAGCCTGGTCTTACCCAGCCCCTGCCCCTGGGGATGTCAGCACAAAAGAGCAGAAGCACCCCAGGGTCTTTCCTCTCTATCTTGCTAACAATAAAATAAAATAGAAAAAACAATCTGTCTTGCCACCGCACAGAGGGAGGGATGGGGTGACTGCCCGGGAGCCAGATCCCTCCTGATCCCGAGGGCTCTGCTTCTGTGAGCGGATTCAGAAGACCATGAAAACTTCTAACCCATTCAAACAGCGACAGAATAAAACCCTTCTGAAATCATTACCATGGCAACTAAGGCAAAATAACACAGAAAGAAAATACTGACCTCAGCTATTTCACAGGAAACACCAACAACATTTTACTGACTCATCACTTGCAGATTTTTAATATATATACATAAGAAAAAAATCAAACAGGTCACACAAAGATGCGATTTTCAACCTGACACCGCTCCGTTAAAATCCCCTCCACCCTCTGCGTAGGTGCTGACACGCACCAGGTCCACCTCAAAACAGGAGCCAGACCACAACTCCTGGGGCAAAACTTCCCTTCTGATGAATGGAAGCAGCTATTAATTAACAAAACGAGGTGCCCCTTTTTTGCCCTCTCCCACACCCAATTCCCCATCATTTATAGCTCATGGCTGTGTCCTCAGTCCACCAGTGAGCCTTCTCCATGCCCTGCCTTCACCACACCCACGTTATTCCCCCCGCCTTGGTGCACCCGCTGAGCCACAGCCATCCGAAAAAACACTCTGGTTCCCCTCCGTAAATACCGCTCCTCTTAGCTCCAGAGCCTCCTGCTACTTTATAAATAGAAACTCAATCCACACATATTTTCAGTGATGACATTCATTGTCTTTGGGGCTCCTTAAAAGGCATCAGGCTTTAGCTATTGTCCTGGGTCCAGCAGTGTGAACCTGAGCCATGCTTAATCGGAGCCCGATAGGCTTTCTCTACTCATCCTCTGCCAAATTGGTTAGAGAAAACAATTCAGAAAGTAGCGGGATTGCAGCGGGTTTTGCTCTGCTCCTCCTGGGGCTGGAGACACGGAAAGGGCAGTGTGCTCGCTGCTCGGTGGGCTGGAGGAGGACTGCTGGGAATTTCAGGATTTATAGGCATTTATTAAAAGGAAATGACTTTGACAGACAAGCGAACAAGTCCAGTTTCATCCCATCACCACACGGGAAAGGAGGATTTTGTTACGGGCTGAACGGAGGCTGAATATTTGATGCCACAGCAAGTAATGCTGTAAGAAAGGAAGGAAAGCAGCTTTCATTTCGGAGAAATCGGAGCTGTCTGCACAGGAGGGCTTACCTTCCAGCACTGCCACTAATCTCTTCACCTTCCACCCGTTCTTCCCCGTTCCAATTAACAAATGTCCCTTCCCACCCCACACCTGCAGAAGGAAGAAGCCGAGTCCCATGGACATGGCATCTTCTGGCACAAGACTTCGTCTCCACCACATCCTTGTTGAGCAACCATAGCCAACAACCGAGTTCCCCAGCCCCACCTGCCCGTATGGGGCTGTGTCCCCACGCACCTCTGCCTCTTACCCACCCCAAGCCCAGGGTGCAAACGAGGGGACAAGCCCCGGGTACGATGGAGAAGCTCATCAACCAACCCTGAAGGGACCTGCCATGAACCATCCCTGCCCGGGACCATAAACAAGACCTGCAGACTGTGCTCTCCTCCCCTCACGCCCCGGGGATGGGCTCTCTTTCCCACCCTCAGGAGGCACAGCAGATATTCTTGCCTGAACTCCTTATCTCTCTCAGCTTGAGATTTCTGGATGAATATTATCCCAGAAAATGCAAGAAAAACATGGACTGGCTCATCCCTTTGCCCAGATTTCGAAGGAGCTTAAGCTGAACAAAAGCTGCATTTCCACTTGGTCACACCTTGTAAGTACTTGAGATTTAAAGCCCTCTATTTCTAGTTAATCTAAACCAAGTTTAAAACTTATCTCCCCATTAGTACTTGAGAAGGTACCGGGGGGAGGGAGGAAATATAAAAAGAAAAAGAAAAAGGCTGTCTCTGTGTTCTGCGGAACCCGAGTTTCTGATGCTGGCAACGCTATCTCTAATGCTGACAGACACCCACGGGGGAAAAGCCAGTCGTTTCCTAACATCAGCAAAAAAACAATTATAACAAAGAGCCAAAATCCAGCAGAGACGAGGAAAAACACGCTCGGCTCCCATCCCTGTTCCCGCTGGGGGCTGAGTGGGGTGGGAAGGGGCTCTGTGAGGACACGGGTGGCAGCGGGGCAGAGTCATGGGCTCCACCAGCACTGGGACCAACTGCTACCAGGAGAACCCAGGAAAAACGTGGACTGATCCCTGGGAAATCACCAACAATCAGCAATCAGGAGCGCTGACAGATGAAAGTGTTTGCTGGTGCAAGCTGAAGATGCTCCAGAAGCTCTAGCTGTGTTTGCTGGCTCCCACCCAAGGGGAACAACCACACAATAATCAGAGAAGGATCAGGCAGAAACGCACGGCTATCTGCAGAGAGCAGCGATTTTTCATCCGCGCGGGGATGAAGCAAGTTTCGAGAGCACACATCATTTTCCCATTTCACCGAGCCGGAGTCTCTTTTCAATGCTGCCGGAGCAGAGATAACACGAGGGTACGGATGGCAGCAGAAACAACAGCTGTAATGATAGGATCTAAGGCAGCCCCAGTATTTCCAGCCTCAGAACTAAATTAACAGGAAAGGATTGACACATACGGCTCCCCATCCTGGGAGCTGAAGAAAACTTCAGTAGTCAAGGAATCCACATCGGCTCATCCCTAAAGCACACAGCGAACTGAATTATCTGATAAAAAACCCATACACTTTCCAGTTGCATGAAATCTCATTTAATTTTCGTATGATTCAGTCTCCAGAACCAGGATAAAGTCTACTTTACAGGCACGGCTCGTTTTTTAAATGACTATGAGGACCACGGCACCTGTATTTTGCATGGCACTCTGGAAGAACTTTGTGAGCGAGTCAATTAAAACAGAACTTCGTACAAGACCTCACAAACCCTCGAAACACGGAGGAGGGGAAGAACCTCCCAAGGTCCATAACAAGAATTACCCCCATTTACAAACAGAGGGCTGGTTTTGAAGTTTCTGATCCTAGTGATTAACAGCTCCGATGATTTCCATTAGTGTTGACTTGACTCCTCCAGTCTCCAGCAACAAACCGTTAATAAGAGGTAATTTCTGCTTAAGCAGGAGATAATTGAATACAGCACGTGCAAATCTATAGGGCACCTCGTGTTCCTACCGTGGGAGAGCCCTACGCAGCTGTAGCGCTGAGAAATTAAGTCGATGCTACAAGCCCTGATTTAGGCAAAGCCAGCAGACACCGAGGGAGGGAAAGCCTGGCTGCGCTGCCAAAGCTTTGATCGCTTGGCTAGGAGTAGCTGGCACAGGGCTGGAGAGATGTGTAATGGAGTTAAATGGAGACATGGGATATGCACCAACGTGGAAGTGGAGATATCTCTGGGAAGAGAAGACGGTGCATGTACGCGGGACCTTGTGAGCTCCCAGGAAGAGCCTGGGGCAGACGGAGACTGTCTGGGGAAGGGCTGTCTCACTGATTTAAGGGATGCACACACATGCCCAAGTGCCCTCCTGAATCAAAACCTAATGAATCAGAGTCAAACAGGGAAGCATCAAATTTCACCACAGAGAAAGTCGGGCTGTACTATTAAGGCCACGGTTGGAGCGAAGCAGACGGGGTGCAGGGTTAAGGGGGTACAGCTCTGGTTTGCATCAGCGTGTGATGCAGAGAGCCCCTTGTGCAGCACCAGCTGCTGCCTGGATGTGGGACGAGTCTTTGAGTCCCTGCACTCGCAGAAAGCAATTCAAAAGAGGTGCAAGAGATGATACCAAAAATATTTTACACAAAAAGGATTCCCTTCCTTCCTAACCTGGAGGCCTGACACAGATCCACACATATAAAAAGAAGACAAAATTTAGATGTCCTGGATCGACCTGATGTGGAGCTGCAGAGGTTGGAGGGGGACACAGTGTTATCCACAACCACCCTCCGCAGCCAGACAAGGGTGAGCTGGGAAGCACGCACCCTGTGGGCTACAGCTCATCCCCGGATCCTCCACAGCCTCTGCGGGAGGCGGATGAGCACTTGACAAGATCTCATTTTGGCACACAGGGATGTCAAAGGAGCAACCTCCATATGCCTGACAAATCTGCAGCTGTCCTCCACCACGCTGGGGCCAGCATCAGAAGGTTCAACTTGGCATGAATCGTGGAGATTAGGATGCGCTTCACCACCAAGTCCTGGGAGCAAAGTGCTTCTGTTTCCCCAAAACGCCTTTATTTCTTGAGGCAGCGCTAAAAAATGGATCCAGACTGCTGGCCTCTGGCTTGCCCAGGACTTGGGACACTAGCACAGACTCAAACCCCCAAAACCTGGGGCACCAGCCTGCCAAATCCCCACTGCCCAGCTCTGTTACGCCACTTCTCCGTGGAGCAGTCAAATTTTCCTCCCACATGGAGAAATCGGTCAGTGAGTGTCACAACAGCTAATAATTTTCAGTTACCCTCTTCCCTGCACGCGGAATTCAGGCAGAAGTACATAAATACCATTTGGGTGACTATTATTAATGCCTGAACCTGGAGCCTAATGGTTCCTCCACGCCGGCAGGTTTCTAACGTTGCTGCAGTTACTGACCCTTCACCTCCCCTCTCGATCATCCTGGATACCTGAAAATTTCCCATCCTCTGACGCTTCGGCACAGATGGTTGATATTTCCATCAACCATCAGATGGTTGATATGCCGCAGCAGCTATTAGATGGTAGCGTTACCAGTGACCACTTTACATCATCTGTACTGGGTACACCCCAGGCGCCCGCAGCGGGATGCACCCGGAGTTTGGCTTAAGGTACTACCGCGGGCTTAAGCTGCTCGTGCCTCCTGCAGATGGAGGTTTCACGCCTCGGTTTGGGGCACTGAAGCTTTGGGCATTGCTACAACACCTTGCTGTAGCTGGGGGTACTCCACCAGTTATCCTCCTGCTAGGGGGATGTCAAGCATCGCCTCTTCCCACTCCCTTGAAGAACTGCCTCCCGCGGATGGTGAGCTTTTCCCCTTGGGTGCTGTCCCAGAGAATCATTCACCCTTGTCATCCTTCCAGTTTGCTTTTAAAAATTAACAAAAGGTTCTCTACAGGTCCGAAGCAATTTTCTTTTCCTTCCTTCAGAGACACCGGAGTTTGGATCACTCAAGTCCCCACAAGCTCCAGCCATGGATTTGAACCGACTGCAGCTTTGGGGAGGCCAGTGCAGGACTCTCCAGTCTCTTTCTTATGTTAACAATGGCAGAACACCGCAGAGACGGCGGCTGAAATTCAAGCGCTATTTAAACAAATGAATATGTAGGGTATAGTTCATCCAACGCGAGTTCAGACAGGGAAAATCCGAACAGCCAGGCAGTTCAATGCGAACCAGATTTTAAAAACAAAAACAAAACCCCAAAGCCTTTCCTCAAGGAAGCCCTTGCCGAATTCTTTCCCCTGCTGAGGAGTTCAACATCACGCCTTGTACTAAAGGCTTTGCATTTCACTCCAAGGAAGGATTTGGAGGAGGGTTAAAAAAAAAAAAAAAAAGGCAGCATATTGTGGAACACGGTCTGGCTTACAGCCAGGGCTGGGGGAAAGCGGCACAGAAACCCTCTGGTCTAGCAGCACATTTTACTCCTGCTCTATGGCAGAACAAGCTTTTGTAAAGCCCCAGCCGTTTGAACCCGCAGAGCTGCAGAGTCTCAGCTTCCCTAAGGCGCATCAGTCAATTGGTTCAACAGTGTATTTAAAAATCCCCCGGAGTCTACCTTTAAATCACCTTTATATTCCTCTACCCAAAGCTAATAGTTTCTACCTGCATTTTGCTTCATCTCCGTAGAAAAACAAGCTATTTAGCAGTCACATTAATAATCCGCAGCAATCTGGTTGTCATTTCCCTGATGGAAAATTTCACACTGCTGCCCGGCAGCAGCGACAAGGTGAGTGTTCCGTGCACCTCAAACCGCTCTGCTTTCCTCCCACGGAACCCAGCCGTGGCGAGAAAGGCAGGAGTCGGAGCTGGACGGGTGGGGAGGATGGGCAGAAACCGCGGAGTTAAGCCCAGTCAGGTGTACCTACAGCTCACGCACGTGCAGGAACCACGCGGAAGCGCCCGGATGCTGAGTGAGAAAGCCAGCACGCTCACGTCAGAAGGAGCCGAGGGGCAACCCAGCTCCTGAACCCCCAGCCTTTCGTGGTGAAATACTTGTTGACAATGACTTTGCTATGAAAAGAGGTCTGTGGAGAGGAGCTTCGGGATGGAAGGTTCTAAGGCAGGATATGAACCCGTGGGGACACGAACCGCCTTTGCTATGTGTGTCCAGCACCCCTGGCCTTGGGTGCTCAGTCTGGCCAGGTTGACTGATTGGTGAAGGCAAACAAACACCAAGAGGCGGGAGCCAGTGTTTTCAACACGCTCCCAATTTCCACTCATTTTGATGTGTGTTCAAAGAATCACTTTCATCCTAAATATCCCAACCTGGCCTTCTCTGGTTGATGAGTCTGTTCAGCAAATGACAGAAAGACCGTTTCAGTCTTCCAGGTATCTTCCATGGAAAGAAGCAGGTCTTCCCAGGCTGCCTGTCCCAAGGTGAGATGCCAAGCCTCCAGAGGAGCACACTTCTCTCCCCCGGCTATAACGAGGACCTCAGCTGATGAGCTCATGTTTGAATTCCAGGGTGCTCTGATGGTCCCAGAGCTTCTGAATCCCACCCCAACACTTCTGGGGACAGATGGGAGGGCAGAAGCCTTCCTCCTCCCAGAATAACCATCAGCCCATCCATCCTTCCTCTCCCAGAGTAGCTGCTGGTGCATCCTCTCCCCTCTGGCAAGGTGCTGGTAAACCACACAAGGCTTTTGACGTGACAGCATAAAACATGTCCTGAAAGTATTTATCCTAATATAGCCCGGCATGCCCACGGTGGCCTCACGTGAAAAACCCAAGAGGTAAATATTCATTAAATAAGCAGAGAGCTTAATATAGATAGTCAGAGATTCAAGCCCCTCACTTCTTTGCAAACATTCAGCCAATGAAGATAAATTTGCTGAGGCTGATCGCTTGGACTTTTAGGAAAGGGTCTTCTAAAAGAAAAAAAAAAAAAATCACATGTTTGAGTGTTTATAATCTCTGAAGAAAGGCCTGGTCCAGCACTTCTCCCCTCTAATTCCTGCTCTCATAACTGTCAGATTATGAAACAGCAGACTATAAGCCTCCCGAGTTTACAGAAAAACACCTCTCTGCTCTCTGCCGCCACTTTGAGCGGATGAACTAATAGAAACAAGCTCCGCTACTCACTCCAACTGCCTGGGAGAAGGGAATCTGGAACAGTAGTAGCTTCAAAAAAAGAAAGCAACCACCCACAGTGTCTGGAGTCCCCCCACGCTTATCAGTTTCCTTCACCTTGTTACCCGAAAAAACACCACAAAAATCTGCCTCTTCCCATCCAGCTGCCTGCTGGCATGCACCGGAGCAGAGACCAGCACCCCCGCTGCCCTATTTCCCCCGAGCCAAAGGATTAAGGAGCTGTATTGCCTTTAGGGTGTTTGATGGTGGGAGCCTGCTCGGCCACCCAACCGTTGGGATGGTCGCCCTGGGACACGCACGGTGGGAGCCAACACCAGCATCTCCCAGAGATGCTCCTGATAAAGGGCAACAATCTGCCCCTCGAGCAGTCACGACACAGACATGGTGGATCTGCTTTCACCCTTCAGCCGAAGGAGAAATACAACTGTTTGTCGGCTTCCTGAGCCACCTCCCCCCAGGTTCTTAAGAGATGATCTTCCCGAGATTATTAAATAAAGGTGGAATCACTCAAGCTTCCCGCTGAGCTCCCACCAAGGGCAGCACAGGAAGGTGAAACCTGCGGGACTTCAGAGCGCATCGCTGTTTAATGCGTACTGAAAACAACGGTTAGCCAGCCAGACTGTATTAGGACGTCAGGGAGAAGGTGCTGGCTGGAAGGGACACATTTAGCACAGCCGCCTCTCCCCGGCGTTCTGTCGCTGAGGCATTAATGCCACGGGAGGACACGGGAGCGTGGAGACGGTCTGCGGCCGCCACTGCTGCCACTGGGAGCTGTGGGAGAAACACCTCTGCATGCAACTCTGCAAATCCCAAACATGCCAGGCAGGGGGAAAAGTAAATAGCCACGACTTGAGATGCAAGGGAGTTCCCAGTGCTGGGATGGCGGTGGCTGTGTCTGTCCGGGATGGGAGAGCTCCAGCATCCCAGGGGAAGCATCATGCCAGACCGACCATCGTGAGCCTTTGGGCATTGGCGGGGTATATAACAAGGTTTTGCAACATCTCAGCATCCCTGCTAATAAATCCTTCACCCTAAATCCAAGCGACGCTTGCACCTGCAGCACCAAGGCAAGCCTTGCCTGCGGCAGGACCCAGGGTACCGCTCCACGTGCACCACCGGCAGCAGCCCCAAAACCAGACTGCACAAAAGCCTCTCTAGAAGCAGAGCTCTTGTCATCCTTATGGAGACATTTCAAGAACGTGGGAACTCCTTTTTATAATGGCTATATATAGGGAAAGGTTCTGCCAGGTGACAAGTGTGCAAGCGGCTGGAGTAGAGGCAGCCCCTTCCCCGCAAGGACACAGATAATCGAGCGGAGGAATAGCCAGCGACAGTCTATTTTGGACTCAGTGTGCTGCTGCTGGAGCATTCACCAGGGAGGCAAAGGCATTTGTTACCTCCTCTCCAGGGACTGCAAATTCAATAGACTTCCCTGCCTGCAGCTGCACCGACCCCGGACCCCGCAGCCACCAGCAGCACTGCTGGGCTGGCATAAACCCGGCAGCAAAGGGCTGAGTCCTCTCCTTGGCCCCTGCGCCACAGAACCCAGCAACGCGTGGTGCTGCCCCATGATCGTCTCGGCACTGGCGCTGAGCATCCCTGGCAGGGCTGGGATGTGGGAGCTCATGCAGCCCAGCACCAGGCAAGGTGGTCGTTGCCTACCTCTGCCTGAAAGCTGGAAGCAGGCTCCGAGGAGAAAACACAGCCCTGCTTTGTCCTGGGACCCTTTCTGCAGCACACCAATGCCTCTCACCCCAAACCATCCCACCAGCAGCCGGATTCGGACCCATAACACCTCCCACATCTCTCCTGTGCCGGGAGCTGCTGGGGCAGCACTCACCTGCTCGTGGTACTCGATCCCCATGCTGAGCGTGTTGATGAGAATGGCCACCATGATCCCACGGCCAAAATATTTGCTATCCACGATCTTGCGGAAGGTCTCACACACCACGTGCCAGAAGGCCAGCACCCGGCTCGCTCTCCTGGCCCGGGCTCTGCGCCGCTGGGGGTCCCGCTGGTCGCTGTAGTGGGCATCCTGCGTGAACTCGTAGACCCCCTCGCTGTCCGAGTCGGCTGTCTCGTTGTCCGTCAGCTCAGCCTCGCTCGCCAGCGCCTTGAGGCAGTAAGGGCAGCTCTCGGGGTTGCAGGAGCCGCCCTCCAGCTTGGTGCAGGGACCGGAGATCTTGCAGGAGCTTTGGCAGGGACCTGAAATGCCAGCAGAGGAGGGCAGGGCAGCCCATCAGCCAGGATGGGGGGCTGCAGGTAGCCATGGGAGCAAATCTCCATCCCTGTTAGCACCAAAACATTGCTCTCCACAGACAGACATTTCTTAAGGGGAAAAGGGCTCCTGCTGGGTTCAAGAGCCCTAGGCAAAACCTGGGCTCCCTGAGCTCCTTCTCTCACAAAGGCCTCTTTGCTGCCCCCAGGCAGACACTGCCACCAGCCCAGGACCCATAACCCACCTCGTTATACCTCTGGCCATTATGGCTAGGAGAAAGCAATCAGCTCCCCTGGCCCTGGCAGGCTCTGGGTGTAATTAGCAGGAGCACCGCCACCAGCAGCCTCCTTTCCTGCTCCTGCTGTTTGCTGATGGTCTGAAATTACCAGCTTCCCCCCTCCACACGCTGCCCCCAACAGCAGCTCCAGCTGCCAGGTGGCTCCCGGGTGACAACACCAGCGGGATATTCCCCAAAAGTCCCACCAGCTGGCTGCCAGGGGAAAGGCTATCTGCAAAGCATGCTCCTGACTCATGCACAGCACGCAGCAGCGCGCATAAAAACCAGCACCAAACCTCCTCAGAGCCCAGCTCTGTGCACTTTGTCTCCAGCCTCATGTCCCATGTGGAGCAGAGCTATGCAGCGCTCAGGGATGCGCTGGGACTCAGATCTGAAAGGTGTCCATCCCCAAGTTCTGTAGTAAGCGGTGGGCAATGCAGCCACCTCCAAGCCCTGTGTTTCAGTGAGGAAGGGACACGGCTATTTGGAAGCTGCTAGTCCGGGCTCCAGCTCTGCTCAGGGTCACTGAGCCCAGTTCTAGCCAATTCTGGGAGTGTAGGGATTTGGGGAGCGTTCCTTGTAATTGCAAGATAAACTGGTTTGAGGGGAGGATGCGGATGGGAAAGAAAATGGGCTCATTGAAAACATTAATTTCTCTTGGATTCTTGCAAGTATGAAGTCTGGGAGGTTGAAACCTCCCTCCTGGTTTTGGCTATAAGATGCATTAGGTAGGTCAGAAAATTCGTGTTGGCCTCACCTGGAAAGCCATCACCTTTCTCCGTAACGTGGACTGAAATACCTCCTGCGAAGATTGAGAAAGAGAAAGAAATTATGTCACAGCTTGTATTTCTGCAAGGCAGCCCCAGACTGCCGTCCAGCCCCCGGCTCACCCGTGCTCTGCGTCTCCAGCAGCTTGTGCATGGTGCTGTAGGGCCCGGGAGGGATGTTGAGGCTCGTCAA
>NW_010247023.1:43694-44153 GCF_000690775.1 Eurypyga helias | reverse complement strand
GGATGACCGGCAGCGCACCGGCTCAAAGTGGCAGTCGGCGTGGTAGATGCTGTGGACGGACTCAGTGTTGCTGGCGGCGGTGCTGGGGGTCCCATGGGGGTTCGGAGCTGAGGGGGGGAGCATCAGCCGGTTGGTCCCATTATGGAGCGAGCTGGTCTCCACATCGCTGATCTCCGGGCTGGCACGGGGTGCCCGCAGGTTCCCATTCCCCAGGTGATAGTGGTGGTGGTGGTGGTGATGGTGGTGGATGAGGTGGTGCACGGAGGACCTCTTCCTGCTCCGGCGCTTCCCGGCATGCCGATCGGCCCCCGCCTTGCTTGTGGGGCTGGTGAGGAAACCCATCCTCACGCCTGCCACCCGGTAGAGCTCCACAAGCTGCTTGCTGCCTTTACGAGCAATGTAAACCAGGTACTTGAGGAGTTCGTCGTAGCAGCTGCCTGGCTCTGAAAAGCTGGCGAG
>NW_010247023.1:41321-43673 GCF_000690775.1 Eurypyga helias | reverse complement strand
TCCTTCATCAGCTGGCTCTCACGCTGCTTCGTCTCGGAGAACTGCGTTGCTATCACGACCAGGCAGAGGTTGATCATGAAGAAGGAGCCCACCTGAAGGGACAGGAGCCATCAGCCACCTGTCAGGGTGGCCATGCCTACCCCGTGGCCATGCCTCACCCCACGCCCTGGCACGAGGGGCAGGGGGTAAACCCCAGCCAGCCCCATCCCCTGCGTCAGCCAGCGGGGACCACCGGCCGGGACCACGGCGGGGCTGACTCACCCCCCGAGCCCCCGCCCCGGGGACTCCCACGCCAGCGCTCCATGGAGGACGTCAGAGATCAAAGACAAGAGGAGATTATTTTGACAAAAAGCTTTTGCTCTTTTAAGATGGTGTTTTTCTCTCTCGGCAGACAGCGGTTGTAATTATCACAATTAGTGGCATTACGATGAATGCACTGAGCCTTCCTGATAGGAGCGTTTTTTCTGGCAGTGTGTGGGCAGCTTGCGAGCAGATCCCTTTTCCCTGCTAACGGGATTTGCGGGTGACTGTTACGCAAGGGCATCAGCAGTCTGTACCCACAGCTTGGAGATTTTATTTCCAACCAGGGTTTCATGAGGTTCTGCCTTCTGCAGAGCCCAGCCTGGCTCACAGAGAATTACTGACGTGCTAACGGGTTAGCACACACTGCTAACGTTACTCACGCGGCATCTGGAAAAGTACTGCTTGCCCTTCCCCTCCGTCGTTTCAGGGATGCTGAGGGCAAGGGATTGTTTCTTTTTTGGGGAAGCTATTAGATGAACTAGAAAAAGAATCATGGGCTAAACGACCTCCTACCTTCTCATCAGGGTTTGAGGTCTGGTTTGATGAGGAGCAGAAATCCCCACAATGGCCTAATGGACAACGTGCAGCTATTTCGCTGGACTTTGTCCAATTAGACAGCAAGAAGGGGACTCATCTCACTTATCTCGGCTACATCTGAGTGAGGCACCTAATGATACTTTAGAGTCAAGAGAGAAATAGGCACATCAATTCTGCAATGCATCTAATTTATTTTGGATGTCTACCTTTGGAGGAGATGAATCACCCCCTTAAAGCACCTATTTTTCTCCCTTGACGATAAAGGGAGTCTAGACAACGAGCTCAGCCAGTCACGGTAGACAATTCTGCTCACATCGATGAAGCCCATCATGGAGCCCACCCCACAGAAGCTCTTTGTTGGCTGCTTTGTGGGTGGTCTCAGATGATGCTGTGAAGTGTGGGTGGGCTGTGGGCAGTAATCTCTTCCCTCCTTTCTTAATGTGCTCTCTGAAGTTTGGGACTGTTTTCCTGAAATGTCCCCTCTGCACCAAGTACCCAGCCAGCTGGGTTCTTTGATTTGGGGGAAATTCTGGGCAGCCACCTCCCCTTCCAGAGCTCAAAAACTGGAAGCGGGGAAAATTTTACTGCTTTTAAACTTAAATTTTAGGTGGCAACTGAGAGAGAGGACCTTGAGCACAAGGAGAGAAGTAGCAGAAGCAGCAGCAGCAGAAGTGTATCTACCACAGCTTAAGCATCTTTCCTTCCTTCATGTTTGCAGCCAAGTGCAGCTGCAGTACCACGCCGTGTCGAAGGTGCGTGTCTTCCAGCAGGCTGCTTTCTACCTTGGCTTTATTTTCACTGCATTATCTGCCCTGCTCCTCTGCCTCACTCTGCTCTGCTCTCTCCAAACGCCAGGAGAACCCCCATGTTCCCCTAAGGCCACTCACAATGATCAGGAGGATGAAGTAGATGAAGTTGTAGAAGGAGTGTGCGTCCATGACAAAGTACATGATGTCCACCCAGCCTTCCAGTGTGATGACCTGGTGGAGACAGGAAGGGAAAACAAACCTGTCAAGGCTCAGTTACAACACTGAGCACACAAGCAGCGTTTCTCCCAGCTGGGTCATTTCTGACACCCCATAGCTGGTTTTGGTGTAGTACAAGACACCGAGGAACCAAATCCTGCTCCTACCAATGCCAATAGCCATGTTACCAGCTGCCCAGGCTGAATCCAGCCCTTCTTTTCCAGCTGGACCTACAGCCTACTACTGCATTTTGCAGAGGTGTATTGGGTTTTTGCATGGCAAGGTTTTGGTAGCTGACAGGCTAGAGGGGTGGCTTCTGTAAGAAGCTGCCAGAAGTCTCCCCTGTGTCTGACAGAGCCAATGCCAGCCGTCTCCAGTATGGACCCAGCCCATAAGTGATGGTGGTAGCGCCTTTGGGGTAATGTGTTGAAGAAGGGAAAAAAAACCCCATGCAACTGCAGCCAGAGAGAGGAGTGAGAATGTGTGAGAGCAACAACCCTGCAGCCCCCCAGGTCAGTGGAGAAGGAGGGCAGGAGGTGGTCCAGGC
>NW_010247023.1:31185-41191 GCF_000690775.1 Eurypyga helias | reverse complement strand
GAGGAGCCCAGGCTGGAGCAGGGGCCAAGTGTGAGGATCCTCCCCTGAGGAGGAAGGAGCAGTAGAGAAATGTGTGATGGACTGACCACAACTCCCATTCCCCATCCCCCTGTGCTGATCAGGGCAGAGAAGTGGGGAGCAAAGCTGAGCCCAGGAAGAAGGGAGGGGTGGGGGAAGGTGTTTTTCAAATTTGGGTTTATTTCTCATTACCCTACTATGATTTGATTGGTAATAAATTAAACTAATTTCCCCAAGTTGAGTCCATTTTGCCCATGACAGTAACTGGTGAATGATCTCTCCCTGTCCTTACATTGACCCACGGGCCTTTCCTTATATTTTCTCCCCCCTGCCCAGCTGAGGAGGGCAGTGACAGAGGGCCTTTGGTAGGCAGCTGGCCTCCAGTCAGGGTGAACGCTCACAAGGGGATAGAGCAGTCTCCAGGCTCTGCTCAACACCAGGATGGTCTTACTGCACACCCACGGCGTTTGGAGCCTGGGGTTTTGTCCACGCACCTTCCAAGCAGGCAGCAAGTTGTATCCCTGACATTTTGAGCACCCATGCATTAATATATAAGGGCTTGCTGGTGCAAAATAGCCCCCAGGAGCCCCTGGAAACATGTGGGGGGGCACACCCAGCTGTTCACCCACCTCGTGACAGGGCTCACCTGAAATATTGCGATCCAGGCGTAGCCAATGTTATCGAAGTTGATGGCTCCCTTGAAGGGGTTGTGCTCCCCGGCAGAGCAGTTGGTGTAATACTGGTTCCAATTGACACAGGATGTGTTGGTGGTGTCATTATAGGAATAATAATCCAGGGTGCACTCGAGACCCTCTTCCCTCCGCGTCGGGATGCTCCGGCAGTAGCGCATCCCATTCTCCCGGGGCTGGGAGCAGATGAAAGGGTTCTCATCTTCGTTCTCTGTCTGGTAGTATCGCTCCAAATCCACCGTGTAGGGGCTGAAAGAGTCCAGACAGGACTGGGATTTGCGCACTGATTGCAGGCAATCTGGCAAGGTAACAACTGTGACAGTAAAGTCTGATATCTGTTATCCTGGATCTTAAAGCTTTTTGGGTTTGTTTTTTTTTTTTTAAAGGATCTCCTTGGACTTTCTGCAGCCCCACTGAGTGAGAAGATGTCCCTAACTGGGTTTTGGGAAACTGAGGCAGTGCACTCACCCACTCAGCAACCCCTCTGATGACAGTACTAAGAGTCACTCCATCTGGAAGTGCTCTGGCTTTGACTGTAGAAGACTAAGAGAGGATTTAGCCCAGCAAAGCTTCTCTGAAATGTCTTTGCTGCAGCAAGATGGAAATCAGTCGCTTTAAGCTCCTGTATCCTCCTGTCCTCCTAGAGATTCTGGGAATGGCTTGGGGAGACTCTATGTACAAGGACCTCCCAAGCTTCCTAAAAACCAGAGACAGGGCCTTCATCTGCATTTCACAGTGCCTGTTCAGCCCACAGATAAGCTCTAAATTCCCTCTGAGGGTGGCCTTACCACACCAAACTGGGCAGAAACACTCTCCAAGGAGATGAAACAACCCATGGCCAGCCAGAAACTAGCTTCTTGCTCAGCACACAGCTATCTCCTTAGCGCTGCCAAGACTCCCACTAAAGCCTGCAAAGATATTTTTAAGCCTAGTTCAGCCCAGTTAATTCCTGCAGAACTGCCTTTAATACCCTTCAAAGCTTATCTAAACCCCTGGAATTCTGGCTCAATTAAACAGCACCCAAACCTGTGGCTCTATTGGATTTGCTCCGTGATGAAGCAGTCCCTCTGCCCTGCTGCCATTTACTTAACAGGGACATGCCCTGGTAATGACTCTCCCAACTGCCCTTTGAGGTCATGACCTAAACCAGGGGCAGCAGTTGATTAGGAGATGGGTGGGAGAGGATAAAAGGTGCATCATGCCAGCTCCAGACCTGAACAACTCCTCTATCCAGGTGTGGATCTACCCAGATCAAATCTGAATCAACATTTGGAAGTGATCCATGGAAAGGTGACAGAGGTTTGGAGCCTTTTGTTTTGCAGCTGATAACTCCTAATAATAAGCAAGAAGCCTGTCAGGGTGGCACCTTCCTCTGGGTCCGGGCTCATGGTACTACTTGCAGTGCAATTGCCATGTGCGAAGAAAATGGGGTAATTGAGCACCAGCCCGGAGCGCCGGAGCTCAGCGGAGCAGCCATCAAGGGCTTGCAGTCACCTGCTCTTCTCCTAGCATTCAAAGGGAGGAAGGGGGTGGAAAAAAGCAAGTAGGTAGGAGAACAGGTATTGAAATCCTTGTCTAGAGGGTGACAGCTACCAGATATTTCAACCACTGTTCAAACATTCCTACATCTACCAAGCTGGCTGGCCAGGAAACCAAGTGCTACAAAACCTCATTTGATCACAATAGTTCTCTTGGCCTTAAAATCCAGGGATCTGTGAAAAACAACACTTCAGGACAGGGACTGTCTCTTGCTCTGAACCTGAAAAATGACCTAGCATCCTGGTAGCCCCCTCAGCCTTCCCTGGGTTTTAGGTGAGACTACAAACACCACACCAATAAACATCACCGCTGCTGGACGGGATTCAGACCTCCACGTCTTGACAAACGCAGAAAAGGTCACACATTAATGAAATGCTGAATTTAGAAGGCCTGAACTCTTATTCTCAGGGTTTTTTGGAGGCTGTTATCAATCAGAGAGTCCCAAATGCCAGCTGAGGGTGAAGGACAGCCCTGCAGAACTGAGTGGCAAATTGTCACAGCTCGCTCTGTTCCAGCCATGCACGCCTGGGCAGGAGTCGTGGTGGCATTTAGGAGCAGGGACCATTTACACAAGACCAGGACTTTTCAACGGAAGATATCCTTGTCTCCTGGGGGGATAGACTTGCCCGAGCTGGAGAGAGACTTCTGCTGCCCGCGCAGACTCACATGCTGAAGTTCTCCGGGAGGAAGCAGCGGTTCCTAAGCAAACCTGCCCACAGCTGGACTCCCACAATGCCAAAGATGAAGAAGACGAAAAAACAGAGGAGAAGGACGTTCCCCAGCATGGGCAGCGTGTCCAAAAGGAGCGTCACCAGGATGCGCATACCTGAGGTGAAGAGGAAAAGTCCATGCTGAATTTTCTTACTCCAGCTCCTAACCTTTTCCTTTCCATCCATGCTTTTCCTTCCACTGACAGCCACTGCCTTCCCAACTGCTGTCCTTGTCACCCACACGTGGCTTGCAAACTCCCGCAGCTCCCCTGTCCCCTGTGGTTTCCCCCCAAGGCCCCTGGGATACCCCTCTTCATCCGTGCCCTGCTCCTGGGCGCAGGACTTCTCTTCCCTCCTCCCTCCCTTCACTCCCCATCTCAAGTACTCCTTTCCTCCTGAAGTTTTCTAGCAATTATATGTCTCCTTTCTTCCCTGAGACCAAACTCTGATGTTTTCCTGTGCTCAGTTGTATCTCTTTCCCCACTAAGTATATATAAAATCCCCTTCCCTTCCTAATTCCCCTCATCTACCCTAAATCCCCTCTCTTCCTTAAATACAGGACTCTCTCTGGCAGTTAATTCTCACAAGTTCAGGAACAGCCAGTTCTGTAACAAAGACAAATTGATGGTGACTTCAACTTGACATTTACACACAAAAAAATTGATTTCATCTGACGTCTCTGTAATATTCTGCTCATCTCTCGCTCTCCTTCTTTCCCCATCTTCTGCATTCTCTCACTCGCTTATATTGATTTTCATTTAAAGAAAACTTTACTGTTGCACCTTTTGATACCTCAAGACGACTTTTTTCTCTCTTCCTGATGCCATCACCTCCTCTATCAGGGTTTTTCTTCTACTCCTCTACCGGGGAACAACCACCTTGCGTCAACTCCTAATTAACTGAAATGACTTTCTGTGGCTACTGCATTTATCATCATACAAAACTCTTCTTTCTTTTCCCACCTTACATTTCTATCCCATTGTAACTGTGTTGCAGAGAAGCCAAGATAAATTACCCGGGATTTCAAAATACATTAAGTGAATTACATCCCCAGTTAGACAGTGGTGGATAAATTCAGCCATCCATCAGTTCAGCAGTGGGGATAAAAAAACCCATTGCAGACAGGATTCTGAAGCTACCGTAATGATTGAAACATCAGCAAAGCCAGATTAAGTTCGAGTCAGGACCAGAAAAATAAATAGAGTCCAGGCACCTCCCGCATCAGCAGACAGATGCTGATTAGCTCTCGTCAAGGCAGCGAGCTAGTTCAGATAGGGGACTTCGGACTTGGGTTTAATTTGTCTAAAACAATGCTGGATTTGATACCCAGGGTTGTAGGACCAGGATAACGATGTTTCTGATGCAGTTGTACTTACGCTTCTCCCACCCGATCTGCACAGCATCCCAGAGGGACGGAGCTCAGCGCCTCTCGCAGCGCCCTGGGCTCGGCCCAGCGGGATGGCTGGGTTGGGTTTTTGGTTGGGTTTGCAATGGCCAACGCCTCTCCGAGCACAGGGCTGGGCTGCCATTGCCTGCTGCGACGCAGGAGCAAGCTATGTCACCCATTACTATTCAAGGAGGGTCCGAGATCCCCATGCATGGAATAGCCACCTCCCATCCCATCCACGCTTGCTTTGGAGGTGCTGGGGCTTTTGGCTGTACAGACCAGCTCTAGGGAGCAGAGCAAGAGGTGCTCCAAGACGAGGCTCCTCAGCACCTCCCAGGGAGCTGTCTCCAAGCACAAGTTTTCCTAGCCTCAGTTTCTCCAGGAAAGGATGGAGTCACGCAGGCAGGGTGGGAGCAGTGTGGCTCAGACCCCTCTGCCCACATTGTCTGGCAAAGGCTGTTGGCTCAGTCACCTGCACCCCTTCCCCTCAGCAGCCTCCCAAGACCCTCTTCAGATGAGAAAGAAAGGCATCTGAAGACAGTCCTGGATATCTTACTGACTGGTGGCTCATCTCCGATGCCACAGGCATCAAAAGGAATGTTATGTAAAGTAGGAGAGTGACAGGCACTGGAAACCAGAGAGTGGTGGTAGGACCCAGCGCGACCGTGCCTGGGTGAACAATTCAGCGGCAATGCGAGATGAGAAGCATCCGTGTTTGCTCTGCCATCTTTGGGACACAGACATAAAGAACTTGCATCAACTGGGAGGAATAAGGTTGCAACTTACTGGGGACCCTGTTAATGGCCCTGAGGGGCCGCAGGACGCGGACGGTGCGGACCGCTGAGAAGCTGACGTTCTGCAGGTCCAGGGAGTACTCCAGCATCCTGCAAGAGACAAGAATGTGGAGGAGCGTCAAGGACCTTCTGGAGAAATGTTAGATTATCAAACATTATAAATCAAACATTATATGCCAACTGCTCACAGAGGGACTTGTTACTGCGTCTCCTCCCATCAAGAAAGTTTGCCAGAGGAATTAATTAAGGGTTGTTTGCGTATCAAAATAAAGTCAATGAGCGAGAACAAGATATCTCAGCTCACACACCCACAAATCTCATCTCTCATCTGCTTTGGTGACTGGCTTTGCACAGGCCCAGGGCAGAAGTTTCTGAAAGTCCCTGCACACTCCAGGAGGGCAACTTCCAGACACAGCCCTGTTTCTAACAACAATTGTACAGACAGTCTAACAGGTCTGGGCTCACTGTGCTGAGCACTACCAAAATCCTGAAAAGCAGAGGAGCATCCCCTGCTGCAGACCCTTTCCACAGGGCACAGGAGGTGCACAGCACAGGACACTGAGCTACGCTAGCGCTACCCAGCAGAGATCACGGGCAGGTGGGGCTCAGGTGGATGGGCAAGCACACAGAACAAAACTCATGACACTTGTAGATAACAAACGGTGCAAACGTGGACCAAGGAACCTCCCAGTGCTCCTACGCTGTGCCTGGTGGGGTTATTTCACAGCTCAGAGGGTGCACTTGGACTGCTGCAAGTCCCTGGGGTTCCCCAGCACTGTCTTGCTCTGCTCATGGCACCTTTGCTCAAGCACAGTGGGGGCACCTGTCACATCACCATCGGGACGTTGCCCTCCAGCCATGGGAAAACACAAGATCTCTGCCCAAAAGCATTCTTGAAGAGGCAAAGGCAAGGAAAAGGATCACGAGGCTCCCCACACAGCTGAGCTCCCACTGCCACAGGCAACCACAGAATATTAATCTCTCCTGAAAATTATCAAGTTCCATCTCAAAGTTAGTTGGGTGGTTCCCTCTCTCCCTCCAGCACTGACAGTCAGAGCCTAACTTCCAGCATAAATTTTTCCAGGGCAAGCTCATATCCTTTTGTTCTTATGGCAGTGCTGTCTTTTAAGCAGCTTCTATAGCTGTTCTTTGTCCCTGGTGTTTACCCACCCAATGTATTTACAGAGGACAAATCACATTTCCTCTCAGCCTTGATTTTTCAAAGCCAAACAAACCAAGCTCTTCCAGCCGACAGGCTCTCTGCCTCCCAGTCACAACCTTTCTCCACACTTGCCCTGGCCTGAATTAATCTTACCTGATTAGACATCAAGCTTCTGGAGGAGGCTTGGCCGACACCTTGCACAAAGGCAAAGTGCTGTCCCCTCTCTTCCCACTGGAAAACCTGCAGGATCCATCAATGCCATGGCAGCATCACGCTGAAGCTTTCTGTTCTTGCTGTGACCAGCCAAACTCATTCTCCTCCCTCCTGGACATCAGCAGGTGAGGAGCACCCAGCGTGGAGAAGACCCTCCCCTTCTAGCCCCCAGATACACAAATCAACACTTGATGCAGTGATGCTTTATCCCATTTCTCCTGACAGGCTCCAATGAGGAAGATGATCAAACCATATCTAAGATCGAATAACCCCAACATATTCCTCTGTATTTAGCTGACACCCATAGCCATGGGACAGACCCAGAATACGAACGTTGGACAGACACACGTGGACGCTATGAGCTTGTTCTCATTCTCTGACCGGAGAGGAAGGCAGCATGTCCACAAAAGCACCCCTGGCCCCAGTGACAAAACCAGCCCTTCCTCAGTGTGTGGACTCACGGCATTGGATGAGCTTTGGCTGCACTAAGAATGGCAATAATTTCCCTGGACATGAATGGTTGTCAAGTTTCACACACTGTCTGAAAATAAGATTTTTGTATGATTTGCAGGATTCGAATAAAAAGCTCATGTCAAACATACAGCTTTTCTTTCATCCATTATTAAAACAGAGGCTCACAGCAAAATTCAGAGCAGCATATGGTTGTTTGCACCAAGGCAAATCACTTTCTGATTAATGACAGCTCTAGACTCACTTCCAGAGACGTGTGTGCTTGTAATCTGCAAAGGGCATGCTGTAAAATGCATTTAGATTTAATGTATTAAGGAACAATTATAATGCCAAATTTAAAAAAAACCCAACACCAACCCAACAACAATCCACGAGCTTGAGCAAACACTTGAACACCCAGACCAAGAGCAGGTAGGTGCACTCCTGCCTCTGCTGCCAGACACTGCTGCCAGACCCAGTGTTACAGCACCATAAGCTCAGCCCCAGACTAGACTACAGGATCCACCCGTTGCTGATAATTAACAGCTCAAGAGAGAACCCCGTATTGGAGGGGAAAAAAAGTGGGTAAAAATCAGTCACTAAAGAGCAATCCAACGAGCATCCCACCACTTCCCAGCTCAAAGGTCACTTCCCAAGGCAAGGGAATGCATGGGAGGAATCAATCCACATCCCTGGCAAGGGGAGATGCCCAGGGAGAGCGACCGTCAGGATGTCACCGACCGGCGAGGTGGCAGGTGCGTTCACCAGCGTCTATAACATTTACGCATTGAAAATCCGCAGTGTAAACAGCCCCCGATGAAGCTTCGACTCAAATGTCACTTCTGTTCAAGCGGGAAACCACGACGCCTGTCAGCGCCTCTGCCACGGACCCCGGTGCCCGGCAGAGTTAAAGGCTCAGAAAAACACTCGGCATTAAACAGGGTGGATTGATAGCAAATGCTGAGACTTGTCAGAGTGATCAGCAACCCCCGATCGCTGGAGTTACTCAGAAGGAAAGCGGAAATATTTAGGACTTTCTAAGAATAAAAGCAGAGCATCTGCAAAACCAGACGTACAACGGGCTGGTGGTGGGATGCAGAGAGAGAGCTGATGCAAACCTTTGGCAAACACTCCTCCGAGAAGGAAAACTCCCCGGACTCAGCAGACAGACAGACACAAGGGATGGTTCACGATGGACCAGGCAGCAGAAATTCATTCCTGTTCTGCCTGGAGATAGCGAGACCCTGAGCGCACTGGGGTTTCTTTCGTACCAACCCCAAAGCTTTGGGAAGGATCTCCTAAGCGCGGTGTCAGCCAGCAACCCTGCCTGCAGCCAAGGGCTTGCAGAATTGATGCTGAGGAGCATCACAGGAGGGGTCAAAGGGACTGTTCTCACCCAACGAGCCTCTAACAGGGCACAGAAATGCTGTCAAAGCCCTTCCCACACCTAGCCGACGTCGGCCCTCTGACCCAGCCTGCTCCCAGCCTTGGCTCTGCTCCCATCCCTGGGATCGCTCCTGCTCTGGAAGCAAAAGATAGTGCGAAGACCCATCAGAGCTGCAGTTTGTGCTGAGGGAGCTTTCCATGGAAAACTTGAGCTCTCCCCTTTCACAGCTAGGTTAATGCCGTACAGCGGGGGGACATGACCAAGGTCACAAAAGGAACCTGGAGCAGAGCAGCAATACCTGCAGGCAGGGCAGTGTCCCCGGGAGCTGCCCACCCCTCTGCCTACAGAGGCACAGAGCCACCGCTCGCTGCCGGCAAGAGATAGGCTCGGATTTATTCAGCCATAAAATGTCTCCAAAACTGGGCACATAGGCACTCTTTATCTACAAAGCACAGCAATCATCAGATGATATTAAGCCATCAGTGCTGGAAAAGACAAGGGGAAATTATTTAGGCAGTGTTGCATCTTGAGAAAGCTGGAATGAAATTTCCTCCCAGCCCTCGCCGCCTTTGCTGCGCTCCGATTTTGCTTTTTAAGCCTCGCGAGTCTCACCGCATCCGTGGGTGTTGCTAATTTTAAAAATACTCATTTTAATCAAGATGAACGGAATAAAAAGAACAGCACTGGAGGAAGCGTGAGCCCCACAGCCTGCCCGATCCGGCCCCGCAGAGTCACCGTGTGTCCCATCCAGGACACTTGACGATGAGGCTTTTGAAGCAGCAGCAAGTTCAGCTGAAGAACTGTAAGAAACTAAAGAATTCTCTTTTTAAAAGTCCTAAAGCTTAAAAACTCAAGTCTTTTCAAAGGTGGGTTTGACTCAGCTCAGTTAGAAATGAGGGTGCTGAGGGGTTTCTTCTACCCAGCAGGTTTCTGTGAGTCAGGGATGCGGCTTGCTGGGGATGCTTGGCTTCGAAGGCTGTGGTAAGGCAGCACGGAGCAGAGAGCATCCGCTGCTGGGAATTTTGGCTGCCCCGGATCTCAGCCGCTCTTCATCTTCCCAAAAGTCACTTAAAACATCAAGTTGCAAAGCTCAACCCCAGATTTTGAACCCCTGGAGGTTTGTGATCGTGAGCATCGGCTTGATGTGGTTCTGCCACTTCTGCTGGGAGCAAATTTGGGATGAGCCCCCAGAGGAGGCTCCCGCTTTCCAGGACACTCCCATCCACCTGGAAAGCATGGGAGAGAGACATGCTCCTAGGATAGGGTTTGGTGCAGCTTTCGCTGCAGCTCAGAGGGGCTGCAGCTGTGATTGCACATTGGGTAATTGCGTGTGCAAATCGGGCACTTACACGGGCAATTACCCCACGGCGCTCACGGTGCTCGGGCAGCGCAGAAGGCACTGCGCACCCACGTCTCCAAGGTGCTGTTCCTCGGTGCAAGAGGGATCGATACAGGCAGACAGAGGGGATGAGAAAGCAACATTCATCCCCGCCTGCCTATTATTTTATTTTGGTCTTTTTTAAGGGATGAAGGGACTAATGCAGGGGGAAAGAAAAGCCTTTGCCCGCAGTCACAGCGGGAGGCTGCAGCAGGGACTCGCGTGGGCAGCCCCACACCCACCTCTGAACCAGGGAGTTGAAACAGCCCCTTGATCAGA
>NW_010247023.1:9751-31145 GCF_000690775.1 Eurypyga helias | reverse complement strand
GAACCGGCGCTGCGAGGTGAAGGTCACTGGAAGCTTCACCCATCACACCCAGCAGGAACCCTGCTCCGGCTGCTGCGGCCACAGCATCCCACTTCCCCGCTGAGACTGGTCTGGCAGCATCGCTCTTATCCCACTTTCTGAGCTCAAGAGCTTTGCAGAAACCACCCAGTTTGCAGAAACTCCATCCAGATGGAGCAGGGTTGGAGTAGAGGACCGCAGCATCCCTTTCTCTCCCGGTACCTATGAATACAGCACGGCTTCCTGCAGCATATTTCATCCCTAGAATTCAGCACTCAAAACCAGGAGGGAGCAAGACGTCCTTAAGGGTTGTTTATGAAAGCTTCAGTGCAGCTAACTCTTTAATACATCCTTCAACACAGGGAGAAAAAATGATAACAAACATTAGAAGAAGTGTTCAGGAAGCAAAGAGAAACAGAAACAGCATTTCTCTTTCTGAAGAAAGCAGCCTGACAACCACCGCCAGCCCGGCTCAAATTGTAAGCAAAATATTCCAGAAGTGTTTAACTTTCCTACAAAGTCTTTTAAGAGGCCCGTTACCGTTACAATGAGCAAAGCAAAACAGGACTCTGCAGACTTGGCCAAACAACTGACTGAGCCCAGAGTAACCGCAGACCCGCACAACTCAAACACGGGATGATGCTCGGAGTGGCGCAGAAACGCAGGCATGGACCCAGAGTCTAGAGAAGGCAGAGAGGAGCCCTGTAAGCTCTTACAGCCCCAAACTATTCCCTGGCTTAAAGCCTCTCTCCTGGGAAAATAATTCACCATTGGGGGTTTTCTTGATGAGAGTGGCTTAAAGCACAATTTGATGCAGAGGCTCAGGGAAGTCCTTATCTGACCAAAGTCAAAACTGACGTCCTGCAAGCTGGTGGGACTGCAGCAAAGGCGCCAGAGCTGGCTCCAGCCGAGGAGCAGGTAGATCTCAACCTGTGGTTATCTCCTTCCCGCAGACTGATCGGGGAAGGGCTCCCTGTGCCCTGCCAGGAGGAGGGGAAGGCAGAGCGGATGCTACATCCCAACGCAGCCAGGGAGATGGCAAGTCAGGGCACATCTCCATCCCGCAGCTCCAGTTCACCAGCCAGCGCCTCAGTCAGCAGTAAACCGTAAATGACTGCCTATCTCTGGATGTAAACAAGCATTCATCCTGGATACATCTGTGTCTTACACTGGGAGAGGTCAGAATTGTATTGAATCATCTTTAGAGGGTGAGAGCTGGCGTGTAACGCCCGTTAACCTTCAAGTGTTCTCTTAAAAGCTAACTCCCCAAATCCTCTTCTTTAAAATAACACAACATAATTATCTCATTCATCACTTTTTTTTTCTTCCCTTTTCCCCATGCAACTCCATAACCTACAGCCAAAGCCATGTTTCACTAAGCTGAGTTTTGATAATACAGCACTATTCTCATCTCCAGCAAGTTTTACTGTAATTACAGAGATGCGTTGCAGACATTACACACTCTACAATTAGCGCTAATTGCATTACATTGTCACAAAGAAGTCATTTACTCTCCATGAGCTCATGAGATTGGTCTGGACAGTTTAACGGAGCTGAGAAGTACTTAATGGCATGCCATGAAAGTGGCCGTCAGCACGGCAGGAGCGAGCACAGCTCCCGAGCGACAATCCCAGCCCCCTGCAAGCAGCACATTTGGGGCAAAGCCACACAAAAAGGTTTTTCTATGATTCCAACCCCTTGCAGGTCCAGAAACTTCTCAAGGAATGGGAAGGATGAAATGCCACAGGGTTTTGGGGTTTTTTTTGGAAGCCTCTCCTAGACAGGTGGTGGTTGGGAAGGGTTTCTATGGGAGGTCTGTCTGTGGGAGCACACAGCCCCGGCATGCAGCACGTCCCACGTGCCCCTGGCACGATGCACCTTACCCCCCCAGTGCCCCACAGACATGGTTTGCTGCCTCTCCTCTCCCCCTGACGTCACTTTCTGCAGCCCATGGGCAGGGAAGCGGCAGGGAAAGCAGGAGAGCAGGAGCCCGGGAATTCGCTGTGTACCGGGGAGCCCACGCTGTCCTGCTGCTTCCCTCCTCCCATGTCTTGCATGAAAATGGGGAGGAAAAAAGCAGAAAGGCAGAAGCAGAGCTGTTTTGTTGTGGTCACCAGGACTACGTAGGAACACCAGTTTGTGGGTCTCTTACCCTGCTGTTTCACTGGGGAGCCTGGCTGAAGCCCCTGCGTGAGACCTACATAAAACTGAGACGTGCTTTATCTAGCAAACACAATGGGGATTTGAGCATCACCCTGGCACACACTCTCATCCACAGCCACAGCTCAGCTCTGGCCTCTTTCCCCACACCACGCACTTGCTCGGGTGCAAGATGCCTCTACATCGAGCTCAACTTGTCCCTTGCTCCCGTGCTCTACTGTTGGCACTGTGGTCTGGATGCCCACCCGGGTAATTTGCCTGTGTGGGTACTGCAGAGCTGCACTCAGGGCTACCAGAGGAATTTCCCTCTGCCTGGTTAGGATTTGACCCTGGAGTGCTTTTTCCTCTTATCCTTATGGTATTTTTTACCTACATCTTTAATCTAGTAACGGGCTCTGGCCCCTTCGCTTTCCCTCTGCTACGGCAGCAAGACATTCCTGCAGCCCCCTTGGCTTTCCCTGGCACTTGCTGCTGCCTGGGGCAGCTGAGGGACCCTCCAGCAATGCTCCAAGTTGGATGCACAGCCCCTGGGTGGAAGGGGGAGGACTGGAGGAGAGCACAAGGGTGTGAAAGGGAGCAGAGAAAGCAGGCGCTGGGGGAGGAGAGGCTCCACTTTGTATTTAAAGGCAGTTCGATCCTTTGTCAGCTGAATTGGTTTTGACGGAGCCCAGATGGGAACAGTTCATGCACACGAAGGAAAGACTCATCATTTAGCAAGAGGCAAAGCCGACCTGGCAGGAGTCACGGGAGCAGTCAAGCTGTGAGGCTGCAAAACCTCTACAGCAAATAAATGCCTCCGTGCGCTGGGGATGCGGGAAGGCAGATGCATCAGGGAGGAGGTTGGTGCCACCATCTGTGCTCTGCCCGGGAAGGACTTGGCTCTCACAGACCCAAACGCCCACCCAGGTGGGGTAGGTGGGCAGGAGATACGATGCTTAAGCAAAGTAAGTATACTGTATTTTGGCAGTAGGAATTAGGATGGTCTGTACTGATGTCCCTCTAGACTGAGGTCCCATTGTGGTGGGGTGTCTGTAGAAGTACATCAAGGACAACTCTAGCTCCAAAGACTCTGCAAGCTCAACAGGCAAGGCAGGAGCGGGCTGGGAGGGCAAGGCAGCAGCACGCTGGGGCAGCATGGTTGGAAGCAGCCCAGCAACCTTCCCCCATGCCTCCCCCATCCTCCCAAGGTGGGATGAGTGGCCTTGCTTGGGTCTGGTTCTTCATCACACTTAACTCTAGTATAAGAAATAACAAAGAAGAAGAAATAAAGAATATACAGGGTGGATTTAGTAGGCTCCAACCCTTGGCCATGCTGATGTTTACAACCCCACCAGAGCTGCTCGGACCAGGGGTCCCACCTTGTCCAACATCCTACCACTGCAGCCCCTAACATTGCTCACTTCAGGAGAAAGGTTTGAGCCCTCTCCTAACCTGAGGAGCCAGAGGCTGGTGCAGCTGGAAAGCACGAGGTTGTGGCCTCCTGCACAAGATGGGTTTACAGGGACAGTTACAGCTCTTGGTCTTTCTGCCCTCCATCTCTGCCTCCAGTCTTGCACCCCATAGCAATGAGTTTCCCAGGCCAAGAATGCACTGGGATACCCAGCACATCTGTACTAGTTGTACTGGGCCACTGTTTTGGTTGTCCCAGCTGCCTGGCAGAGATGTGTGCCACGACCCTATGGGGCTGGCGATGGCTCATAAGCAAAACCCACCAAGGTGTTGCCCCTTCCTGGGGCACACCAAACCCACACCGGGGAAGCAGCCCAGCCGGGCTGCTCCTTTCCAGGAAAATGCAGTAGATTTGTCTCTAGCTCTAGCAAAAGAGGAAAAAAACACTGTTTTCCCAAAGGTCTTCGGGCTCTTGGAGCAGGGAGGGGAAGCGAGGGCCAGCGAGTGATTCGTGTGTCAAAGAAACTCAGCTCGCTGGCTGGGGGCCAGGGACTTTTCATGTGGATTTCCAGCCTCTGCCAGGAGACTCTTGGGTGCTGGAAGAGCATTTAATTCAAACCAGGTGCCTCTGAAAGGAAAGCACTCAAAAAGGCTAACTTGGTCACTTTCCCTCAGAAAAAAAAAACAAGGGCAATCACGCACATTTCACTGAACTGTCCTCCCAGGCACACTGCTCCGTGCCCCAACCGCCCGCTCTGCCGCCACCTCGCCGAATGGAAACCAAAACCACTGGCAGGGCTGGAGGAAGAAGAGCCGAGCTCAGTGCCCGGCGAGGATCCCCAGGGCTGGCCAAAATCCACCACAAACAGCTTTTGATGCCCTGCCCTGCTCTCTCCACGAGCCGAGCATCAGCTCTCCCGCGCACTACGGAGAGGACCAGAGGGACCTGCTGCGCTTTGGGCAGTGAACCCCGCTGCTGAGCCAGGATGGACAATGCCGACGGCACCAGAGCCCCCAGCCTTCAGCGCTGCAAACCAGCCACTCACCAAGCAGTGCCATGAATGACAACAGAGACGCGGGGAGACCACACTGGGCTTACCCTGCGATGACAATGAAGAAGTCCAGGCGGTTCCACGTGTCTCCCAGGTAGCATTTCTTTCCAAAAATCCCCAGTGCAATCATCTTGATGATCATTTCCACGGCGAAGAAGGCAAAGATGAAATCGTCGAAGCTCTGCAAAAGAAAGGGAGGAGGGATGCTCCTGCATCGCTGCACACTTGCACCAGGGGAGGGAATTGGAAACCTGAGTCCAACAAGGTCTCTTCTTGCACCACACCACCACAGGCTAAAACCCCTGGGTGGTGAGAGCAGCCCTGTATCTTCCCCAACCCAATTGGCCAACAGAACCAGGATGAAGGGATGAGCATATTTTGGGCTGTTCACTCTGAACTTAATGGTTAACCCTCCCCATGCTGGAGCTTAGAGCTGGCACAGCCTGGCAGGGGCTGTGCCTGACGACACCATGCATTTGCATCTGAGCACCAAAACCAACATTTTTCATGGGCTTGTGGGACAACCGGTGCAGACAGGACCCAGCTTTCCCAGGGCAGGAGGCCACCTCTGCTGCGGCTGGAGCCAGCTCTGCCACAGCTCAGTCCCGCTCCCCATCAACTTGGGGCCATCGATCAGCCGAAAGCAGTGGCCGGGCCGTACCTGAAGGATCCTGCAGCGCGGCGAGTCGCAGGCGATGTCCTCGCAGGGGTGGAACATGCCCAGCGTCACGCAGTTGAGCAGGATCACCAGCATGCTCACCCTCTCAAACCACCTGCGCGGCGTCCCGTCAAGGAAGCAACCGACCCAGATGAGCATCTAAGAGCAGCCACAGCTGAACCGGCAGGTTATTCTGGTCCTTACGACAAGGCACACGCCAGCTTCTCTAGGTTAAGCTTTATCCGGTTTTGCATGGAACGCTGTTTGGATACCTGCGCGGCAAACCGGCGGCATGTTCGCCCCACGCCAACATCAGCGGCTACAGCTAATGTGAAAACTGCTACAAATTAAAGTTGCATGGCAAGAGTGCTGATGGGATGGATTAAAAAATATTAAACGAACGACATCAACTTTTAGAAAAAAAAACAAACCCAAAACCCACTCTGTTAATTTCCTCTCCTGGCATTTTACGGAAAAGCACTTTAATAACATCCCAATTTTTTATTAACCATGTCACAGCTTATCCCAGAAGCATTTCCCTGAAGTCACTGCTTGAACTTTTCGTTCCCAGGCCAAATTAAGACTGTCAAAACTATTAACCAACTTCCTAAAAGCCTTAAGACTGCAAGGGCCAGCGGAGCCCATCCCCTGCCCTGACTGCTGCTGGGACAGACTTTAGATGCTCTTACTGCTGGGGCAGAATAAAGCGTGCTGCTGCAGCAAATCCTCATAGGGATGCTTCAGACCCGGTACCAAATCTTCTGCATCCTTCTAGCAAGCATTTCCAGCCAGCTCCTGACTGCCTGGGGCAGAGAGATGTGAAATCCAGGAGCTGGTGCAACACAGCGCCGGGGATATCTTCCAGCCTAGCACGGAGCACAGCCCATGGGCTGCCACGACCCCCAGGCAGTTGGGACAACGCTCCTGCCTGGGAGCAGGCAGCAGCTTCCAGGCTTTAGGAAAATAAACATGACCCTTGCCAGACAAGAGCTTTCGCTGCAACGCGGTAGCGGGTGGTGTTTGGGAACCCGTGCTGTAGCGCTATCAGGCTGGGGAAGAAGAAGGTGAGGATGAATCAGCAGGTACCTCCCCGCTGGGCATGGGGCTGGAGCTGGCAGCTCCTGCCACCCATCCTGGGCAAATTCCTGGGAAATCACATGGGGCTGAGTCACGGCAGCAATCTGGATCGTTTAGTCGGAAGAAATGTTTACAAGATATCGGAATAGACATTCCAACTGTCAGGTTGGGGCTAGGGGCTGGAATATTTAGCCCAAATATAGTCCTGCGGGGCAGGCGTGGAGGGCAGCTGGAGGAGGGGGCAGCAGCCATGGGGAATCCACAGTCATTCTCCAGCTTGTGGGGGCTGGAAAGCATCCCTCCAACAGAGCCAGGCTCTGTCAGCAAGTAACTACAAAGCCCTGGAGAACATAAAGTATTAAAAAAAAAAAAAAAAAAGATCCTGCAAAATCCTAAATGGGTGCTAGAACAAGCACGTGTCTGCAAGGGCTGTGTGAGGTGCTCAGCAGGGAAGAGGAGGCTCGGGATCTTGCTTGTTTGGGTCAAAACCTGCCGAGACAGACAGATACCTCCCCAGACAGGCAAAGCTTTGTGCAAATTCTTGCGTGGCAGTGAAGACGACCCTCACTGGGCTCCCTCTCAGCTGGGCACGGGGCCTGGGTGATGCTTTTGCCACGGCGGGCAGCTGCTTGGTGCTGGCTGGGGACCACGAGCTCCTGAGCAAGCAGGGATGGGCACACAGCCGTGGTGTGCATCTGGTTGGAGCCCCTCTGGTCTCACCCCCTCCCTCTCCAAGACCGACCACCGCCCTCATGCCCAGCTGGGGCAGCTGAGCAGATCCATGTCCAGCGCACAGGTCTGAGCAGTGGCTGAGTGGGAGTAACAGCACGGAATGGCACCAAGGGCATCCTCCCCTGGCACGCCACCGATGGCAAAGCCATGGGTGCCCCTCGATGCTCGTTAGCACGTTGGCACCAGTGACTGATTGCAAGTGGAGGGTAGCCAGGAGGGCGCAGCCCCCCCAAGACACCACAACCGGCTACCTGCGGGGCACAAGATGCAGCTGGGAGGGAGATGTGGGGACCAGCACCAAAGCTGCACCCACCAAAGGGTCCCCCGCAGCGCAGGCAGCGGCCCTCCCTGCCCAAACACCCCACTGCCCAGAGCCCAAGCACCCCCCTTCTTGGCAGGGATGCTGGCAGAGGCACGGCGCCCCAGCAAGGCACGGAACATCTCTCCCCAATCCCCCCACCCCCAAGTCTGTCTGTGCCCCTAGCCCAGGGCTGGTCCCTGCCCTCCCACCCCAACTCCCCTTGCAGGAACAAATATCTCACAGGCAGGAAAACAGCCTGAGGAAGCAGGGGTGGGGAACCTGGAGAGCAGGAGGGGAATTTATTTGCTGATGGCAGTTTTTTTCCCCCAGCTTTAACCACAGACCCACTTATCAGCATATCGCTCCCTCCAGCAAATACATTTCAGTCCGATATAACACTTCACCCTGATTAAATATTCCCAGGACGGAGACCCCGGCAGCGCTGAGGGCAGTATGCTAATGTGCAGCTGATAGATCAGAAGGTTCAGGGAGGTTTATTTTATTTTTTTGCCCCCTTTTTTTTTTTCTTTTCCAGCTGAATGAAACTTCAAGCTCTTTCTTCCGCTAATGGGATTTTCAGAGGCACACAAAGTGCTGATGGCTACGGCTTTGTACCAACCTTCCTTTGAGCTGAGAGGCTGACAAAGGAAAACTCTTCAATTAGCAAAAGCAGAAGGTGCTTTATTGAATGCCGCTCGCTGCTGCTGCGTGGGCAGCGAAGGGGCAAAGGGGCTGCGGGAAGCACCAGCGCGCTGGGAAGCGGCCAGCAGCCATGGCGAGGGGGCAAATGATGGCATGGCCACTGGGTCGAGCCCCGCTGCCACCTCCCTGGTGCTGATCTGAGCCTGTCCTTCATATTGCACAAGGTAAATACTCACCGGGCGGGGAGCTGGAGGGTCCTGCCCCCTCCTCATGCCGAGCAGGCGGAGAGTGTAGGGCTGATGTTTAAAAAACAGTAAATAATGGGGTTCACATGCACACAGCAGGTAATCACCCCATCTGCTCTGTCCCACGGGTGTCAGAGAAAGGGTCCCCGCTTTTCAGGGTCACCTGCTCACCCCTGCTTATTCTTAAAAATCCACATTTCCACCATCAACTTGGTCAACAAGACAGCCAAAGCGTTCACTGATTCTTTTCAATGAGAAAAATACATTTCTGCCACACAGAAATATGCAGTAAGTTGTAACCTGACTCTTAAAATTCATAAAATTAAGAGCAACAAAAAAAAACCAAACCAAAAATATCCATAAGTCACTCACTTGTTACGAACAGGAGCTTTTGCACAGAGCAAGAGCCCTCCGATCCCCCCTCCCACCACGAGCGATCCCCGTGCTACCTGCCCGCACATGGCAGAGCCTGACCTTTCGTAATTAAGAGGCAAGAGCCCCAGATTCAATTAGCCAGCACTACCCAGCTTAATATAATCAAAAGAGAAAGATATTGCATTATACTTGCTATGATTTGGTTGCAGAAGTTTGGATCAAATTCACTAGCAAGTGAATTAAATCGGAAGCTGTTGCTGGAGGACAGCGGCAACCAAGAGGACAGCGGGCACGATGCTGGGTCTATCAGCAGCCTGGGCTCTCTTCACCGAGCTGGAATACACACACTGCTCCTGCTGTGCTCTTTGGCTTCGGGATGGGGAGCGCGGGTGCCACCACGCTGCAGCATCGCCTGTCCCCAGAGATGGTGGTCCCTTCCCTGGGGAGGCTGGGCACCCATGCCAACAGCCAAGCTGGGTACAGAGGGCAGCGTCTTGTGATGCTTTGCAGGGACACATGCTCCTCTGCGGGATTATTTATTTCTGCATTTGGTGCTTTTCTGCTTTTGCCTTTCCTCCTCTCTCCTGCATCCCTCTCTCTCCCCTCCAGCTCCTGCCCCAACCCCTCTCCCTGTGCAATGCCAGTGCTCCAACACAGCAGCGGCTCCAAGGCAATGTGCTGCCGCCCTGCCATCGCTGGGAGATGGAGTGGGACCCCCCGAAATCACAGACAGCATGATGGGGAGCAGAGCAAGGTGGACACCACCGCACGGACAGCCCTGAGCACTGGCGTCTGCCAGCTTGTATCCCACAATGAAACCCAACCATAGAAACACATCAGGCTGCCTGGATCCATCCAGGTAACACCTCAACTCTGCTCTGCTGCCTAATTTCTGGGGCAAGAAGAGGTTGCTTGGACCTACAGGCCATGGCCACAGCCACAGTCGGGTCCTCCATCACCACCCGCAATCATTCCTCTTGTGCCAGGCAAAGCCTTCGCTCACCGGGACAGCGGCTGGAATTTGACAAATGTGCTGAAAGCACTGGCAAGGCCTGGAAATTTTTGTGCAAATGTGATGTGAAAATTGGGTTGAAATGACAGCCTTCTCCTGCAGTGTCACCGAGTCCCACCAGCTTAGGAGTGACACTGGGATAAGCTGCAGACGTTAATGAGAGCGGAGTTTTAGGCTTCATTCATATCATCAATTCCAGAAATAGCCCCTTTGACAGGAGCATAATGGGACTTCCAGGGTCTGGCCTTTGGGGGGGGCAGGAGGAGGCAGGGACTAAAATCCTAAAACATTAATTCAGGCCGTTTGCAAGGGAAGTTAAAAGTCCTTAGAATTAATTTGCCTCACGGATGGAAATAATAACTCCTTCCCAGCTTCGCCTCCGACTGTACCAGGCCAACAGGAAAAGGCTCTTCATGTCATGCCCAGCTGAAAAGTTATAGGATTCCCACCACAACACTGGACATTGAATGGGATTTTGTGGGTTTCTTTTTTCCTACCATGTTCCTTCGAAAGCAAAACCATCACCCATCTTTTGCTTCTAGCATTTGCATACCCTTGGGTGCCAGAGATGCCCTCGGAGCATCTTTGCTCAGTGAATCCGCTTGCCGACCTTCCAGCCGAGGGCTGGCAGAGCTCTGTCCTGGTGTGACCCTGGCATGGGCTCTACCCCTCCAGGTTTGCCCTCCCAGGCCTGGTACCTCCAAGGAACACCACAGCAGGACGACGCAGGAAAGATGCAGCAGGTTCACAGCCCTTCCCCTAGCATCACAGCACCACACCGACAGCAAAACTGCTTTTTCCTGGTGGGATGGATAACCCGCTGGAGGCACGGCAGCCCCGGGCACACTCCCTGCATGCGTGCGACGGAGTGCGCCCCTCCTGCCCCCCGCTCCGCAGGGCTTCATGCCAGGAGAGCCCGTTCCTGGAAAGCAAAGCCAAAGACGCTCTGGTAAGGCTGCAGCAAAGGGGTTTAAAAATTCAAACATGGCTCAGAAAGCATTTATACGCCATACCCGGAGCCTGCCCCGTCCCGGGTCAACACATCCGGCAGCCCCGAGCGCATGGTGCCGGGACTCAATACGACCCCGTTGAGCCCGGCATAGCCTTGGCATCCGCGTCCCCAGGATCTGGGTCGGGAAAAAGCCAAGTGGGGAGCATCCCTGCCTCGTCACTGCTCTGCAGCTCTTCAAAACCGCTTCCCTCACAGCGCAGACAGACCCAGGAGGTTATTTTAATTCATGCATCTTCACAATTAAACCTGGGAAACCAAAACAGGGCAATTATTCATGCCAGCATTTTGGGAAATTTCATCTCTAATTTATTTTCCCTTGCAGATGTTGGAGCACCGGCGGCTGCTTCCCTCGGCCACGACACGGCCGCACTCTGCTCCCGTCTCACCAGTACCACAGGGCTACGGCCACAGGATGGTCCCCAAAGGCCCCGTAAAGCCCAAAAGTAGAGGGAAAAGGGGATTCGGGGGAATAATCATCTTAATAATGTTTTCCGATTTCTCCCCAAGATTTCAAAGCCGCACCGTTGGCTGCAGGCAGGAGATGCTCTCCTCTGCCTGGGAAACGCAGCCGCCTCTCAAGGGGGATGTAGGATTTGCTCAGCAGCGTGGAGGAACCCTGCTCAGCCGCCCAGGTGATGAAGCAAAGAATGATGCTGTATTTAGAGAGGATGAAGCTTGATGAAAAAAGATGTTTTGTCAAAAATCCTGATGAGGTTCTTATTTGCTTTATGGTTTCAGAATTATTTCCCCATAACCTTTTAGATTTTTACTTTAAGGTTTTTTTTCCAGCTACCAAAAGGGTTTAAAATCTTATTGCTTAAAGAGAGTAAAAAAAAAAAAGAAGATAAAAAAATCCTGCAAGCTGAGTGTCTTGCATAATCTCCAAACTTCAGGAGCTGGAGCTTTTAAGAAAAGCCCTACGTATCACTTGCAATTAACTCCTGAACTGGGAGCAGGGAGGGCTCGGCTGATGGCAGCCCAGCCTTGGGACGAGCACCTGGGAGGACGGGTGCTTTAAAAAAATAAAGTAAAATGTCAAGCAAGAGCACTTCAGGCTGAATTTATTCTGGCTTCTCATCCCAGTCCTTCCTTCCTCCTCACGCCTGTCTCAGCATCGCAGAGCAGAGACCAAAAAACCACCCCGAATACGGCCTCGTGCAAAGGGCAGGGGCAGCACGTGACCCCCAGCCTCGGGTGGGCAGGATGGGTCGGGGTGGAAGCCCTGCATGGCTAGAGCTCACCAGCTATTTCAGCTGACGGGACCCCTACCCTCACTGCCCCCCACACCCAAAGGGAAGAGGGGAAAAGCTGCCTTAAGCCTCACCAAGTCCAGCAGAAGCCCCAGCTCCCCCTGACCTCCCTCTCCCTCCACTCCTGTCACTGGTTTATTACCTTCTGCTGACATTTGGGTGGCTGGGGGATGGGCTCTCCTCCCATTCACCCCACCGAAGTGGGGCTGCAGAGGTGGGAGCGTGCCCCGTCCTCCTCCCGGCCCCCAGCTCAGCCTCCACACCAACCATGACATAGCCCTGGAGATGTGCTCCCTCCCAGCAGCTCACGCCTGGCATTAACGAAGATGTTGAGAGCACTAAAATCCTTCTAATGGACTCCTCCTCTGCAGGAGGGACCCAGAGTTACCAGTTAAAATAGACTAAATGTTCCAAAGCCATTGCTGGTGCTCAATAATATATTTAAGACCTTTTCTCTCACCACACCCTATGAAATGCATAGTGGATAGACACGTAACCCCCAAATCCATGTATTTTTAAACTCACTAGCTGTAAAGCATCCCTTAATAGCGTCTGCCCTTAAAGCTTGGCGGAGCAGAAGGGTGACGGGACCGGCTGCTCACTGGGACGTACCCACAACACCCAGCAGTGACACCCCTTCGTAATGCCCCAGCCGTCATCCAGGTGGGAGGAAAAACCATGGAAACCCAGGTAAATGCTGCAACACAGCCTTTCTCTCATGCTCATGTGGAAAAAAGCACCTTGTGCAGAGTTGCCAGACTCCTGTGTCTCACGAAGAGACTCGGGATATTTGGGATGCTATCAAGTTTCTAGCATCCCTGACTCGGCTTGCTGCATTACTCAAGACAAAAACTGTTATGCAAGGCTTCCTAAACAAGTGGCAGTGAAATCTTTGTAACATCCTACACCGACACATAGTTGGGATATGTCACATATTTGTCTTATTTTGTTCCTTCTTTGTCCTTTTTTTAGTCTCCTTCTACTTTTTTCCCCCTTGGAAGTACGCTGGTTCCCATGGAAACAGTGATGTTATGGGTATGGACAGAGCTTCAGTGACGTCCACAAGTTCAGTATAAAAGCGGATTTATGTAACAGTTGGTGAAATGAAGGAATTGAGGAGATGGCTCTGCATGGCCAACACATGTGGCACCGGTGCTGCCATGCCAGGGATGCTGCACTGACCAGGCAGGTTAACACCAAAGCGGGAAAGAACAAGAGGGCAGGGCAGAGAGGAGGCAATCCCAGGCACATGGGAAGGTGTATCAGGATAAAACTTGCTCTAAACATACATATATATATATATATAAATTTGTAATCTGTATGTATTAATTCATATTTTTATATTCATAGTTTTCCTTGGAGAGCATCTCTCCCTTAGCTGCTGGAGCAGAGCACAGATGGGGGACCAGGACACCAACACTGGCCACAAAAAGCCTCCTCCCTGCGCTGACGTGGAAGCTGCCGGAGGGCAGCTGGGTCCTCGCTGCTGCCCCAGCCCCAGAAGCTGGTCAGGATGAAGTCCATGGAGCCAGCTCCAGAGCTGGCAGGCAGTGCCTGCCTCCATGGCCAGGGAAGGAGATCTCCTCTGAGCCAGGCCTCCCCAGGCAGGGAAGGGGAGCATCTCCAGGAGGCTTCTGCAGGCTTCAAAGCCTGAGCAAAACAGGCACATTTCCTCTTTTCCATGAGCCTGTGATTTAAATCCCTTCCTAGGGCAGCGCACAGATGGAGGGGATGTCTCTCCTCCTCCTCCTCCATCGGTCCCCAAGGAAGAAGCCCGAACAGCTTCCAAGATGAGACATTGCCATGCCCAGAGACACGCCACCTCAAACCCGCCCTCTCCCCACAGAGACTTGGCTGGCAGGCACCGCACCACGCAGAGCCAAAACCCCCAAAAATCAATGTATTAATAAAGCTGGGGAAGCGACAGGCTGATTACAGCCCTGCTCCATCCCGGGGACGCGCTGGTGAGAACAAGCCTGTGCTAATTGTCCTGGCAGCTCCTCCGCTTCCCCTACCCTCCCCGACATGCTCCAGGAAGCCTTGACAGGCTGTCTGCTCCCACCACCGCTGGGTTAACCCCCCTTGGCCAGGAAAACCCTGCACCCACCCCCGCAGAGCCAAAATATTCCCTGTGGAGCCAAAATATTCCCTGTGAGCATCAGCACCCTGCCCAGCGCAGGTGACGTGGGCTCTCTGCCTCCCTTGGGGACCACTGTCTGCCCCCTCCCGCCACATCCCACTGTGGGATGGGTTCCCCTCACCCTCCTGAGCCCCCTCCAGCATGAGCTTGAACCCAATCCCAGCCTATTAAAAATCCACAAGGCGAGGGCATGAAAGATCCATCCGGGGCAGGGATGTCGGCAGCTGCAGCGGGGAGCGTGGGAGACGGGACAGCTCTGCGGGGTCAAGAGCAGACGCAGATTAATTCAGCGCTTCCCTAATTGCCAGAGCAAGCAGGTGACAGGATGGCACTGAGACACGGTAACCAAGCGGGGACCACAAAACCCAGCGAACCCGGGGAGAGGTGGCAATGACAGCCCGTCCTCGCGTTCGCCGCAGCGATCCCGGCTGCAGCTGGAGCTCGGGCAGAGGAGAGGGAATTCCCTCTGCTGACTGAGGGCCAGGGGAAACCTCGGAGGGAAGAGCTGTTAGCGAGGAGCTGGGATGCAGGCAAGATAAACAAATCCGTTCCATCTCCACCTGAGATGTGCGACAGGTTTCTACCCCCGCGCCTTTCCCACAGCCCATTCCCGTCCATCTGCAAACACCCGGGAGAGGGATGCTCACGGGGCAGGATTTGAGAGAAGGGGAAATCAGGGTGTGGGGCAAGAGGAATGCACCAGAGCATCACACCCTGTGTCACGGCTCAGCTGCCAGACCCCCAGAGCCATTGCCCAGATCTCAGAAAGGCGAGCAGGCACAGGGGGATTTCAAAGCACCCTCCTGTCTGCCCTCCTCCACCACGCAGGGAAACGTGCCCACCACACCGAGGCAAACGCCTTCCAAGGACTTTAGAAAAGCTCAAACTCTGGGTTTTACCCATTTGCCCTCTACAAATGGGCAGCTCCGGGCTCAGCAGAGGCAAAGGGAGGAGACGGGGCAGACGGAGCATGATTCCTGGCTGTGCTGGCTCCAGGATGAGCCGAAAGCACACAGCTCCCAGCCACATCTGCTGCAGCGGTGCCCTTCCTCCCAGCCCAGCATTTCAACTGCAGGAGGGTACGAGCTCAAAGCCCCTGAGGAAACCCGGCCAAGTCTCACAAGCAGCTCAGAGGACAAATCCAAGGACAAACCCAGCATCTTTTAACCCCACGGACTGAGATGGGGCAGAAGGGCTGGAGGAGCCAGTATCACTGCTCCTCAAGGATGCAAACGGCTTCGTATCAGTTAAAGCAGAATTGGGGTACCACAGACCCCGTGTCCCCACACCTTCTCCCCCTCCACTGGCACCAGTGACCTGCCCTGACTTGGGGACAACAGCCAGGGGGGTTCCCCAGGAGTTTCTCAGGGCAATGCCTGCTGCTGTGACAGAAAGGATAATCAAGGCCATGGTCTCCCCTGGGGCAAACCCTTCTCTGGGCACCAGCGGGAGCCGTACCCGAGCAGCAACGATCCCAGCCCTTTCCACTCAACCGTTTGCATTAGCCAGCACTGGGGAGAACTTTCCATGCAAAGCTTTGCTGCAGAAATACAGCTCTGGGGCGACTCAAACTAGCCACACATTTTTGTGTCTGTTTTCTTACCTGGCTTCAAGTTGAGGAAAAATAAAGTATTAAAGAAATTATGTTTACAACATCTGAATGTGACGACGATTTTCCAACTGGCCTGCTTCAGTGTTTCACTTAGAAACAGAGCCAACATTTCCTTTCTTTAAAAAAAAAAAAATCAATGTAAAATACAATATTTTGTTGCAGGTTAAGTACTTAATTAGGCAGGAACCATCTTACACGCTTCAGATTTTGAAGCCTATGATCAAAAAAAAAAGAGAAAAATGGTGGTTTTCCGTGTAAGCAACGCAGAGCTTTCACAACAGGGATGGGTGTGAAGAAGGTCATTGTGCACGTGTGGAAACGGAGGTCAAGGCCACCCCAGCCCCCAGCCTGCTGCCTTTTCCCCTGCATGGAAGAGGTTGCTCCTGCCCATGGCACGCAGGGAGGGAGCAGCCAGTTCGTGACTGCACTGGGAGATGCTCAAGAACAACTCTGGGAGATGCTGGAACCACGAGCTGGGCCCGCGCTGGTGCCGCCTGACTCATTCCTTGAGGTGTCTACAAGGAACGTTCGTCTGCGTGAACTGAAACATCTTGACGCCACGTCAAAATACCGCAGTGACTAAATGTGACTAAAAGCCATCACGGGCGCGGGGTTTATGCGGAACGACTGGGTGCAGCAAGCTGCTCTCTCCAGGGCCGAGCCATCCTGGGGAGAGGGAGCTGGAGCAGGCTGGGGGGCTCAGGCAAGGCTCATTCCCCAGCGCCTGCCCATGCACCTGGTCTAACTGCTCCCCGCATGCAAATCCATGGCTGGGAACTCATGAATTAGCATCTTGCTGGCAGAGGGAGGAAGATAGGGTCAGGACGGTGCTCAGTCTGCCCTGCAGCAGAGCAGAGCTCTGCCATGGAACTTCCATGGATGGGGTTTGCCACCCCAAACTGCCTTTCAGCTCCATGTCTCCGAAGAGCCGCAGCCCTGCCCACAACAGGGTGAGATCAGCCCAAAAGCAGGACCCACAGCACACACTCCTGTCCAAACCCTGGGCTGAGCTCAGACACGGTGTCCTACACGTGCCACATCCCACTGCCTGCTGCTACTGCCCAAAAAGCAAAGGTAGACACGGGGAGATGTACAACCCCAAGAAGCAGCCAGGGGCTCCAGAACTGGATTTGCATGATGGGAGTTAGATGAAATACCTCAAGCATGGAAAGGCCACCACAAAAAAGGCTTTTTTGTAGAGTCTAAGGTGCATCCTATGGAATCTGCTTCTAGGCATGGCACAGCCCCCCTGGTTTCCCCTCCCCAGGCAAGCACAAGAGGAGGTGATGCCACTGTAGGAGATGTCAGGGGACCTGCATCCCATGTTACCAGCTGGTCGCCTGGAGCCGGCCAGCTCTGCATTCATGTTCCCCCACCTGTAGCACCCTCCTGCTTCTCTGGGCACCTGGCTGGAGGTAACCCAGGTTTGTGTTCCACATGATCCCAGAGTTCCCAGAGAAAACTGCCCAGCACGTCAATCCAGTCTCCCCTCCAGGACAGGAAGGAATAGGGGGAGGCACAACCGGCACATGCCCACCCTCCTGCATGCAGGGTGAAGGCAGCATTCCCAAGCTTCCTGGGGGTTCAGAGCATCGCACTGGTTTGGTACTTTCAGCTTCTCCCGGGAAAGGAGAGCAGACCTGGGGGTGCAGAGGGCTGGCAGTGGCAGGGAAGGGGACAGGATATGGCACAACACCACTACACAGGGATGCTCGCCCTGCGCCGGTCCACCTGGCCATCCCCAAACGCGGCTAACCAGGCAAGGAGCTTTTCTTCCCAAGGATGAGGTAGATGAGCTCATCAGGGTGCAGCATTATGTGAGCATGCAGGGGAGCACCCACGGGGCTGAGGGGTGCAGAAGCACCCAAAGATGGGTGCCAAGGACCCGCAAGGGGAACCCACCCCGGCGCTGCCACCCTGCAGTGCCGCTGGCAGGGATCCGGCCAGAGCCCTCCACCCGGCGTGACTCAAGTGGGAGTCTATTAAACACAAACCACAACATTTAATTAGCGTCAGGCTTCGACAGCAGCTGACAAGAGGCAGGAAGCCCTGGGAGCGGATGGCACGTCATCCGTAATGCCTCAGACTCCAGCGCAGCAGCAGGGGCCCAACTGACCCATGGGGACTTCTCCCACGGCGTGATGCCACCGGAGCCTAACTTCTACAAAGGGAGAATGGGGACCGAGCTGCCACCATCTTCTAGTGCCTGTCACCAATGTCACAACATGGCCTTTGAAATGGATTTATGTCCTTTGTTCATTCCAGCAGAATGAGCTCTGGAGGGTGCTGGGTCCCTGCTGCCCAGGAGATGCTCGGTGCCTGTGAGAAACCAGGCAGAGACCACCCCCCACATCAGTCACAGAGGCTCCATTTTCCCCATCCCTTCCAAATATTACGCCATTTGCCGAGACGGCTGGAAACAAGGCTGGTTTGAGCCCATTTGGGTGGAAATTGTCACTTTGGGGGTCTATGTCCCACAGTGAGCCCTACCAAGGGACCAGGCAGATGACCTGACCCTCACCATCAGCAACTGCCGGGCTGGGATGGAGGTGGGAAATGCTCTGGCACTCAGCTCCTGGTAAGCAGCTCCCTGTCCTTTCCTCTCCAAAACCTTTATTAAACCAAATTCAGACCCAGCAGCAAGATGAGCCCTGTTCTCGCAACCGGATCCGGCCCCGCACACTACTGTGTCCTGGCACAGCCCCAGGCTGCTCTGGAAAAGCCCCAGCCAGGGCATTTGGCCACTTCAGGAGCCTTAAAACAAATGATTTCCGACACTTCTGATCTCTCAAAAAGCTTCATGAAAAATGCACCAAATCCCACAGGTTCCCAATCTCCTGCACATCACCCAAACCTTGCTGGCTTTGGTTTGGGAAAAGCAACAAGGACAACCTTTGGCAACCCAAAATACCCTTGGTATTGTTCAGTCCCAACCCATTCAATCACCTCCTCACTGGAAACCCACAGGGATATGGGGAAAACCCCCAAACGCTCGCAGAGAAGCTGCCGGCGGCACAACAGCAGGCTGGGGAGAAGCCCGCGGCAGCACTAACCCCAGTACCACTCACTGAAGAGCTCCCAGTGCAGATGCATCAACCCACAACCAGTTTAAAAGTCAGAGGGTCTCCTGATATTCAGCCACCCCCCACCCCAGCATATAATTATGGGTTCAAAGTGCAAAATTCACTCCCAAGGCTTACCAGGCAGGAGAGAGGACACAGAACAACGCCAGCCCTTTGCTTTGGCACACCAGAAACACGATGGTCATTCCTATATTCCAGCTCTGGACTTAAATCTCAGGGGTTTTTTTTATTTTAACTTTTTTTTTTGCCCCCCACCCGGATGTGACTCATCCTTAGGCGGCACCTCCAGCCAGTGCGCTACTCCTGATGAGCTGCTATTGATTTACTCCATGTGCGGACAAGCTTATTGGGGAATAAGGGCGCCTTGTTCCTGTTCCAGGATCCGCGTGTCTCTGCACATGGAGTTAATTAAGAAAGAGCTCCGTGTGTAGGCAAGCCCTCATCAAGCCCCAGCACCTAACGAAGGCACGCAGCCCACCGCAGCCCAACCCCAGCACCTTCCACATCCCCCACCCCAGAGCTTGGGTGATGCTCGGTGGGTGCGAATGGAGCGGTGGGGCGGGGGTGCTGGCCATGGGGAAGCACCCCACACCCCTGCACTGCTCCCCCAGCCCAGACACAAACTTGGGGCCCCCCCAAGCTTTTCAAAGGGCAGCTCCTCCCAGCCAGCACTTCACTCTGGCAGGATGCTGTAATGGGAGCAAAGCACGCTTTAAAAATTAATGTGGAACAAAAGAATTTCCACAAAATAAAAATTGTAGTTTCTTTTCCATTAATAACATCTTATAAACCTCACTAAAGAGGCTGCAGGCTCCAGCTCCTGCCCTTCTCTGTCCTGTCTCCCGCTCCATCACAGCCTCACTGTCCCCTCCTGCTCCCCCTGCACTTTTCACTTCTGTTATCTGCAGCGAAAGCTCTCCGAAATGGCTGAGAAAGCTCAAACTTCCCCATCTCAGCCCATCGCTGGTAACTCTCTCCGATCCCATGTGATTTCATCATCTGCCCTCTAATGCGAGATGGATGTTCTAATTCTAACTAATAAAGTGGAAAGCAAGAAAGAAGCTGAAAATAAAGCCATCAAGCACGGGACCGGTCTGTGTTTGTCTTCTTCCTAATTCCATTATTGCTTCAGAACGAGCTCTAGATATTATTGCTCGCTCATTAACAGCTGCTCCGGTTTCCCTCTCCAACCCCGGAGACTGGGCCCTAATGAATCCCGCAGCCAGAAGAAGGGTCTTTTAACCACAACAGCAACAACACGGACAGAAACTCAGATTAGGGCATCTCGCGGTGCTAATATTCACCTTTCTCCAAGCCTGCAAGGAGTCAAGACATTCTGGCTGAGGAGAGGAGGTGCAGAAGCGCGTGCACGCACGGAGCAGGACATGGATGCTTTCAGGCACTCACAATCCATTTACACCTCATAAAATTCTCATTGCTTTCGCCTGGAACAAGTGCAGTGACCGCACCAACCCTTAATAAAAATGCCAGAATACCCTGCAGCAGCCAGCTGGAATGTCGGTGCCCCAGCGCGGCACGACGCTGCCCGGGCATGGGACACTGACACGGCACGGGCAGCGCGGGTCCCACACACCACGGAACCACTTGATGATGGGGAGACAAGACCTTGCTTGCAACTGGGGGTGTCAAATGCCTCATTCTATAGTGGAGGAGATTTTGAGGTGATTTTGGTCTCCTCTGCAACCCTGCAAGGTGCAAGCAGAGTCCCTTGGAGATCTGGGATCTGGCCTTCCCCATGTCCCTGTACAGGGCAGCACTCTCAGATGTCTCTGCTCTTCTTGCTGAGTGCAGAGCTAAAGAAAAACAGCCCTGGTGCCTCTCGGTGAATATTTTCAAGCAGGACAGGCTGAGGAAACGTCCCCAGCACTGCGCCCCTTCCCTCAGCCCAGTGCTATGGGCAGAAACACTGCCTGGGTGCTGCCCACCGCACGGAGCCCAGGGCATTGCCGCAGGCGGGGGATGCCAGGTTTCCCTGCTCGCAGCGCTGCCAGCCAAGCAGGGGGACACGGAAGAGCTCAGCACTCCATTTCCCCCTGTGCATCCCGTGCTGAGGGGTTGGGGATTCCCATCACCCGCCCCCCAGCCATTCCCAGCCCTGTGCCTGCTCCGACACTCCTGCCTTTGGCTGCGAACAGTCGCTCCGACTGCGCTCAAATGCTCCGGGGATGGCAAGCGCTGCCAGCAAATACATTAGCAATAGCGAAGCAGCTGGGGGGAAGGAGATCGGCTTTGTGCATCTTGCCAGGCTGCTTTTCTCCTGCCTTCGCTCTCAGCAACTGTAAATAAGGAGGACTGAGCCGGATTAGAGGTTACTCTCCCGATCAAGGGTACTTCTGCGCGTCCTAATTCATTTTTCCCTGATCTGGCCTTTCCCATCCCATCTGTGCTGCAGCCGTGATTCCTGCCACCCTGAGTGCCTGGGACCAGGAGGTGCATTTTGGACATCCTAGGGAGGCGACATCTAAACGACAAGAGAGCAAAAGCAGGTGGGTTTCCCATGAGAGCAGCCGCCTGGGCACCCGGCAGCACCAGGGAGGGAAAGGCACGCCAGGCTTTTACATTTCACTTCCCGCTTGCTGCCCGGTGGCCTTGTGTCTGTTTTTTTGCACCCCCCC
>NW_010247023.1:8637-9571 GCF_000690775.1 Eurypyga helias | reverse complement strand
CCGCGTGATGCCAGCGGGAACTGGAGGAGCTGGATTCGTGCTTTGCCCCTTTCCCATCACCCCGCAAGCTCCATCCCAAAGCAATGTGGATTTGGATGGAGGAGTCCTGTGGGCATCTTCCAGCCCTGGACATGCTCAGCCTGGCCAGCCCTCTGCCGAGGGAGGTGATTTTGTAGGAAGACAAGCCAGTCACGGAACCAAAATAACGCAAACTCTGGCATGCGAAGAAGGTGCTGGGACCAGACCTTGGTCCCAGGAAACATTTATTCCAACTCTCACTCATCCAATTTCGCAGAGAGGCCCTGATCACAGAGAAGGGGTTGGTGTCGTATCCACATAATTAAAATTACAATTTGTTCTCGCCCAGAGCAGAGCAGCACAAGTGACCTCTGGTCTGTACAAGGAGGCAAAGCACACAGACATATTTTGTCACCTCCTTCCATCAGCACCTCCCCAGGGCTGGGATGTCATGGTATCTCCTCGTGCGCCCCCACTACCCCTGTGCTACAAGATGCAGGGGTCAGGGTAGCAGCTTCCCAGCCTGGGCAGGCATTTGGGAAACGGCTCCCACCTCCCAGTGCCACCCACCTGCCCATGCCTAGCCCCAGCTTGTTCAGCTTTAGGATCTCAGCTAAGCCCACCTAATTCAAAGCTCGACTTCTGCACGCATTTCACCGCTTATTCCTGGTGAGATTGACCCCGGAGACCCGGCAGACTGCTCAGCTGAGCGAGCGAGATAGCGTTTTCCTTTCAAGGGATTTTACTTTACGTTTGGGCAGCAGGAGCAGGCTGGGGCAGCAGCAGGACAGGGACCAGAGAGCAGCAGCTTCAGCCTCACCCCCCGCTGAGGAGGATGGTCCGCGTGCTGCCGAAAGCATCCCAGCACCAATTCCCTACCTGAGCGCAGCTCAGACTAACGCAGGTGCTTTGGTTA
>NW_010247023.1:5448-8624 GCF_000690775.1 Eurypyga helias | reverse complement strand
CACCTGCATTGTTTATTGCTAAATAAATTTCAGACATTGGGGCTGAAAAGCCTGGATCTGCGTTTGCTTTCCACACCCGGAGGGATCCAGCTCCCATCCGCCAGCGCTACTGAGGGCACTGAACCCACCTGGCTACAACAAGGCTGCCCTAAAGAGAATATCCTGATTTTTCTCTTAAGTTCAAAAAAAATTAGATAGATTCCCTCTCATTAGCTCCATCGTCTGCTCCTAGATCTTAGCGAGGCTTTCGGTGGCAGTGCCAAATGAAGGGAAGGAGGCTCCCTCTCCAGACCCAGGCCACCTTTGCAGACCTACGGAGCCAGACTTGTTCCATGTTTTACCCCGGAGACTTGACCAGCAGTCTATTAAAATCAGGCCATTTATTTAGGTGCTTAGATCTGGACTTCAAATGGCTAAAATTAGCTAGGAAAGTTGCACTTTTCGGGCTTTCTCATCCCATGCCTCAGTTTCTAAAACCAGGGAAGAGAAGAACAATTATTTCTCTCCAACCCTTCCCAAAGCACTTGGAGATCTTCGGATGACAGCGCGATTTGGTACAGACGTATTCATTATTCTTCCCCTCCATGGAGCACTGTTAAATCTTTCTCCATATAAAGTCATTTTCTAAATTAGGTAAAGACGGTGAGTTTTGCACTGAGCACATGTGGATATTTTTATAAAATGTTTAAAACTTCTTGTCTGACTTTTCCTTCCCTTGAAGGACAACGTACCAAATTAAACCCTTCTGTGACCCCGTTTCATTTCACCCCCGAGGACTGCTCAGTAAGACTTTGCCAAAAAGTAACATCAGCGAGTTCGCTTCATCACGGGTAACAAATAGCAAAGTTTGGATTCACGTGCTGCTTGGGTTTAGTGGGAAGAGAGGGGCCGGGGATGCTCCAGGCCTGCCCCCAGAGGGTTTAACACGTCGCTTTTGCTACCCAGAACCAGACAGGCGAATCCACATGAATCCCACAGGAACCACTGTCACAGACAGAGCCTCCAGCTTGTCTCCACTTTCCATCCCGGCCTCGTGTTACTCCACTAGAAACGCTGCCAAAGCGGCCGTACGGCCACTGGCTCCCCTCCCCAAAATGTGTACCACAGCAGAGGAACCAGCAGGGGGTCCCAGGCTGCTCCCAGGCAGGGGGATGCTCCCACTTCCCACTAGCACCCAGCTGGGCAGGAGCGGGTGCTGCCCACCACCCCTGGGTCCAGGGCTGGGGACAGGCATCCTCTGCAGAGGATACGAGTCCCCCTAAGGAAGGGGGTTCTACCAATAGTAGCTACAAAGATGGGATAGATCAGCCCTCTCCCTCCAGCCCCCCCTAGGAAATGTATCCCCTTGCAGGGAGCCTGGGCTGGGTGCCTGGCTCGGAGGAACGGGTGCAGGGGGGCCCGGCCCCTCCACACATACTCAGCACAGCTCTGCATCAGGGAAACGAGACGCAATCAGGTCTGAAGAAAGAGGCCAAAAGCCAGGAGGACAGAAACGAAAAGTGGGACCTGCTGGGTGCCAGCTTCGAACAGGGAGTAACGTCTGCCGGGTGCTCACCATTGCCCGCTGGCTTCACCGGCGGCTGCAAAGCCGCAGCCCGAGGCACGGATGGATCCTGTTTCCAGACAGCAAACACGGGAAAGGTCAGCCCTGCTCAGGACCAGCAAGTCCCGAGCAAAGCCGCACGTGTGTCAACAGGGAAAAGGGTTGAGCCAAACTGAAATAAGACATCGATGCCGAGAAACGTGCCTGCACGGGGATCTGTGAAGGTTGGGCGTCTCGGCTGGAAGAGGAGGTCGCAAGGGATGCTGTGTCACCAAACAGCTTCAGGCTTTTGGATGGCAAACCAGCTACTTTGGCCCTCCCTACACAAAGCTGCTGTGCAAGGAGGACACCCTGCAGAGCCCAGCCTGGCTCCTGAGAGCTGGGTATGAGGGGACCATCCTCCTGTGCCCCCCCCACCAAGCAGCCCATCCCAGCATGCAAGGGGAGCCAGGCATGCAGCAGGAGCCCCCGCGGGCTTTGAAGGGGCTCCGGGAGCCGGGACCAGAGCAGGAATCGGCTCCAGATGTGCCCACCAGCAGTGGAGACGCTGGGAGCCAGGGATGGGAACCCCTCTGACCCCTGGCAAGGGAACAAACGGCTGCAGCGACAATAAAAGCAACCGGGTGGGATGCACGGGAGCCAAAATCCGGGAGCAGAGCCCCGCTCTGCCTCCTTCTGCTCACCGCTTGCACCAGCTTGGCACCAGGCAGGTTTTGGGGCTGCCCGCGGTGCCCCCCGCTCCGGCTGGGAACAGTAACAATCTCTGTGGCCACGTAATAGGACCCAATGCACTGGAAGGGACCCACAGAGCCCCATAGGACACAGCACAGGGACAAAGGGGATGAAGGATGGCCAGCACGAGCCCTGGCATCTGAACACCAAAGCAGGAATTTCTTATCCTCCGAAACAACTTCCTGCGCTTAAATTTCTGTTATTTTTAACCTCGCTACTGCATTATAAATATCCACCCAGTCCAGCGCTCGCCTCCCAGCCCAGCCACTGCGTGTCCATGCTCCAGCTGGGGCAAACTTCAGGGCTTTACTTTTCCAAGAGCTGAGCCAAAACCTTGGAGGGGAGCCAGAGAATGGCCTGACCCACGGGTAGAGGCCAAGGGAAACGGAGCTGCCCCATGGGGCTGCAGGGCTAGGAGGTGCTGGGACCATCCCCAGCCAGAGAGGAAGGGGTTGCTGGGAATCGGCCATGCGTGGGTGGGAGAGTGGATCTAGTGGGGTGAAATTTCCCAGGAAAGCCAGGCTTCTCCTGTGGAGAGCACCCCAAAAATGTCCCAGCGTGCCTGTGCGCACAGTTTAGTCTTTCTTGCCCAAATTTACCCCGTTTTGCGTCCTGAGCTGCCGTCACCCAGCCAGCCGCCCAGCCCCCCGAGGACAGAGCTGACATGCAGCAGTGCGAGTGCCGACGGGCTCCAGAGGTTTGTGGGGCTTCACGACACCGTCACAGCCCCAAGCAGAGCTCCTCGAGATCAGTGTAGTGCAGAGGGAAACCCAAGGGCTGGGCACCAGCCCGGAGAGCAGGGATGATGGCCTAAGCGTGAGAGGTGCTGATGCTTGGGGACAGTCAACCCACACTGGGCCACACGTTACGGGGACAGCATCTTCCCTGGCACCCACAGCAG
>NW_010247023.1:3248-5434 GCF_000690775.1 Eurypyga helias | reverse complement strand
CCCAAAAAGAGCTTTCATTCCAGCTGCTCCAAGACATGAAGCCAGCCCTGGCTCTGCAGGGCTCCCAGCACAGCCCCACAGTGCTGTGGCTACATCCCTCCCAGTACAGGGGGTGCCCACACGGGAGAAGCAGACTTTTCATTAGCAGTTCAGAAACTTTTCCTAGTGGAAGGTTCCCCAAAGTGCTGGGAATTTCATCCCCGAGCCGTTTACTTTCTGTATTTCTGCAGATTTCACTTGTGGTTCAGAGGAATTCAGGCACAATTACAGCCGCTGCCACTTATCTGCCAGATCCCAGCATGGCAGCACCAGGACCCGCTGCCCGGCCAGCCAGGGAAACCACCTGCCCTAAAACCTGGGCAGAGACAAAAAGGGCTCTGCCCTGCACCCCTTCCTGACCCAGAGGTGATCTCCCACTGCCTGGGAAAACCCTGGGGGAGACAGGCTCCCATCACCAAGCCAGGAGAGATGTCTCCCAAACCCATTCTGGCAGTGGGAACAACCTCCACTGCCCTGGACCCTTCCTTGCAGTGGGAGAAAAGGTGCCACTGAACAACCATCTGCCCATCTCATTCCATTGCACCCCATCCCATCACATCCCATTCTCCTCCAGCCCTCATGCTCCACACATCCTTTTCCAATTAATCGGCTATAAACGATAAGTGAGAACAAACTGGAAGAAGGAGGCAGCCATATCCTAATAGTTAATTAGCCAGTGCTGGGACAAGGCTGAGTGCAAGGTGAGTGTCCCATGCCAGGGCTCCGGAAGCAGCTCAGCTGCTTCACTCCCAGCCTGTACAGGGTTTTCCCTTCCTCCAACAGCTTTCCCTTCCACACTCCCTGGCCCAGGGTTGCCTTTGGAGAGGACAGGACAGCTTGGGCTTCCCATGGGATGGAGGAAGCTGCTCTTCTCTACAGAAACCTGTGCTTTCGGCATGTATTCTTACGGATGGATCCCAGCTTGAGGCTTGGGATGTGGCCTCTTGGGTTACTGTTTCTGCTGGATCCCAGGGCAGCCTGCAGCCCCTGTCACCTCCGGACTTGCAACAGGGACTCTCCCCTGCAGCAGAGCCCAGAATATGTTAGGGGATGGATCCAGACCCCTTGCACTGCCTAGACTTTGTACCCGAGCGGGACTAAGCGGAAAGGGGCCCCAGCTGGCCTCGGTCTTATGACAGGAAGGCTCATGAGCAAATCAATTCCCCAGGCGCTGGAAAGGATGGATCTGAACCCAAGCCCTGGAAAAGGCATCAAGCCTGGGGCAGCTTGCATCCCAACATGGCAGGGATGGGCTGAGTGGTGGGTTTGCAGAGAAGAGCGGCTTTGGCCATGCCGGCATCGCTGGCTCCATCCCACGGGAATGGGAGAGAAGCAACCACTACAAAAACCAGCCAGGGAGAGCCAAACAGCCCAACACGCAGCACCCGGTTCACTCCATCCCCGCTGCCCGTGCTCCCTCCGCTTCCCACGGGATCCTCTCAGCTGCGGGAATGGCAGCAATGAGAAAACTCAGGGATCATCTGCAGAAAACAAATGCATCGCTGGCTCCATCCCACGGGAATGGGAGAGAAGCAACCACTACAAAAACCAGCCAGGGAGAGCCAAACAGCCCAACACGCAGCACCCGGTTCACTCCATCCCCGCTGCCCGTGCTCCCTCCGCTTCCCACGGGATCCTCTCAGCTGCGGGAATGGCAGCAATGAGAAAACTCAGGGATCATCTGCAGAAAACAAATTCTGATTTAAAAAAACAAAAAACAAAAAACAAAACAACCCCTGCAGCTGCTCGTGGCAAAGCCCCGGTTCTCAGAGCTGCATCTCACCCCGTCGGGGGTCAGCGACCCCCGGAGCGAGCTACGTGTCCGAATCAAAGGCAGGAGCAATCAGAGCGATCCAAGTAACACACGCAAGCCGGCTATTTGCAAATAAACAGAGCGAGCTAGAGCTCACCAGCGGGAACGGCGGGGGAAGGAATGCTCTCCGGTTTAGGAAGGTTGGGATCTGCTGGTGGGCAGTTCAAGGAAGGAATGCGGTGACGTCCGACCAGCTAATAAATTAGCAAGATGAATTATTCAGGATGAATTATCCGCCCGGCTCTCCGTCCCGGTGAGGAGCTAAGCGTGCAGCCCGGTGTGGCAGCGACCCCCGCGGGAGCCAGGAACCCCGGGGAGGCATTTGCTGCTGCTT
>NW_010247023.1:0-3228 GCF_000690775.1 Eurypyga helias | reverse complement strand
ATGCTTTCAGGGCTCGGCTCAGTGCAGCAACGTTGGGTTTAGCCAGTTTCCCCACCAACGTTGGGTTTAGGCAGTTTTCACCCTGGTAGTGGGGCAGGCGGAGGAACGATGGAGGCTGGGGACACCATGTCAGGAGATGTACTGAATGCTGGGGGCCACAAATGTGTTCTTACGAGGGGTGACAGCCGAGGGTACGGCTTGTTTGGGTCACCAGCAGTGCAGCCTTGGAGCGGGGACCGGCCAGGGTGGGCAGAGCAACCTGCTGACATGCTGTCACCTTGGTGTCACACCCCGAGGCCGTACCACTGCCTGGCTCTGCTCCCCCAAAAATGGGGCTGCCACCATCCCCCTGAAACCGTACCTCAGCCTAACGACTCCCTAATTAGCAGAGTCACGAGGCGTGAGATAATGGGCCGCTGCGATGCTACCGGGACACAACGGTGCGCAGCTCAAACGCGCGTAAATGCAAACAGCAAACGGGGGTTGCTGCACCCCACCTGTACCTCAGCCTAACGACTCCCTAATAAGCAGGGCCATGAGGCGTGAGATGATGGGCCGCTGTGATGCTACCGGGACACAATGGTGCACAGCTCAAACGCACGTAAATGAAAACAGCAAATGGGGGTTGCTGCACCCCACCCGGGGCACCCACTCACCCCCCAGCTCATCACTTCTTGGGCTACCTCAAACCAGAGCCACCCCACGTGGGAGTAAACAATGAAGCCCAAGACCCCACAGCCACATGAGCGGGATCACTGTGCTCCACGTGCGACAAAACCCCTCCCAAAACACCGTGGTCCTGCACCCCAATTGTGTGAGGGGTTCCTCGAGTGCACACCGAGATGCAGGGAGCGTGCCCACGGCCAGCAAGCCTTCCCGCGCCCCCAGCCCCACACCAACCCGTCAGGTTTTGTTCCTTTTTAACTAACTGTCGCTCCCAGGGAGCGGTTTCCTGGGCAGTGACGTGAGCCCGCTCCCCCGAGAGACGGGGCCGTCGCTGGGATTCATTCTCAGGGTTATAAAACCCTCTGGCCGCCCCCAGGCTGGGCTTTGCCTCCACAGGGTCACAGCGGGAACCCAGCAGGCAAAGGGCAGGGGCTGCCCACGTCAGGGCCAGCCTCTCACCCCAGTGCCGATGGAGGGGAAGGGGAGGGAGACAGTGATGCTCCGAGGAGGAGGGTCCCAACACCATGGCAGAAGGCAGAGCGGGGACAAGCTGCGAAGCCTCCGACGAGGATGCAGAGCCCTGGGAATTACTAGAAGCCAGCAAGATGTTAAAATCCAAACACAAATCAGCGGTTCCATGCTCAGGGACACACTGAGGTGGCCAGCCAAGGGGATGCACCAGGACCAACTCTGCCCTGCATCTTCAAACAACTCAAGAGCCACAAAGAGCCACCAGCCCCAGGCTGGGACCCTGGCAAACCCTTCACAGGAAGCAGGGTCTGGCCAGGGGGGATGCTCGGTGGATGAGAGCCGGTGGCAAGGCGGGCATGCCGCCGCGTGGTGCCGTAAACAATACCCAGCTTTACGAGGCCCTAGGGACTGGGGAGGCTGTTACCAAATCCCTCTCTGCCCAGAGAAATTGCAGGTGCTGAGGAACAGTGCTGCCAGGATACAGTATTTATATATGTATATGCATATTTTAAGAAGTAAAATACAAAAACTGCCTGCGTGAGCAAGAGGAAGGTCGTGAACAGTGGGAGAGAAGCCAGAGAGCTGCCATTTCCTACTAGCCGTTTCGCATCATCACTCAGAGATGATGTTCTCCCCTACAATCTCCACGCTACTGATGGGGAAACTGAGGCAGGACAGACCTTGGGGATTTCCTGAGGTTCCTGCAACCCCAAACCCCCAGGAGCTGCCAGTACAAAGATTGATCTCTCGAGATACCCACCCCAAATACTGCTCACAGGCATGGAGGCATCCTGGTGGGACTGCCTGGGGGATGTGACAGACAGAGGGACAAGCCAGCAGAACCAGACCCCCACAAATCTGCTTTCATGGGGTTCCCCCAGCTGAGCTCCGAGGACCTTGGGGGGACCGGAGCAGCAGGATGGGGGACACAGAGCCGCCCAATGCCCACCCCAGGGGAGTGGGATCACAGGGCTGGCTCAGCCCAAAAGGGACCACCCCAGGGATGTCCTCCCCTCCCCTGCCACCACCCCCAAACAGGAACAAGTACCCTGTGGGGCTCAGCCCTATCCTTCCATGCCCCCCAGGACCCACATGGAGGTAAAGCAGGACCATCAGCCTCCCAGGCAGGGATTTCCAACACATATCTTCCCTTCCCTGGGCGAGAAAGGGGCTCGTGAGGCAGGTCCTCCCTGGGGCCGGCATTTGGGAGAAGCTCCCAGTGCCAGCTGCTCCCCCAGGGAGGAAGAAGAGAGCTGGGGCCAGGGAAGAAGAGGGTGCGTGGAGGGAATAGCATGAGAAAGCCAACCCGCTGCCAATTGTGCCAAGTTGTGCAATGCTCAAAATGTCACCGCGGGTTCCTCTTTTGTTCCCCAGACCCCAAGCAGGGAAGCAGGGCTGGACCCCCTCTGCCCTCTCCTCATTTCATTTCTAGCAAAGCCAAAGCCTCCTCGGTTTCCCAGCCATCCCTGTCTCAGCCAGGCAGTGCCAACGGTGCACGTTAGTAAGAGCAGGCTTGGGCCAAAGGGAACGTGCCCGGTCTTTGGGGTCGCTGCAGAGAGGAGCCATCCCCTCTGGCAGCTGCTGAGTGTCGGCACGCTGTGATCCCTCCTGCCCTCCCTTCCTGGCTCCCTCCTCTCTCCAAGATAAATATTTTGGCTTTTTCCTCCTTCCAGGCAGCAGCGCTCAGCAACTCCACATATTTTGCCGGGCCCCGTGCAGCCAGTGATGTCGGGGCAGCGGCAGCCTCATCCGGCACTCACCCAAGGCAGCAGCGATGCTTGTGATGCCCCCGGGGCGTCCCCCAACCGCATCAGCACGTGCATGGGGCCATATCCCTGTGCTCAACCCCATCACTGACCCAGAATTAAAAAAAAAAAAGCCCACCACACCCAAAATTGGGGCAGGCGAGGCGACGCACGGCAGCCCCGGTCACATTATCTGTGCAGCAGCCCTCCTTGGAAGGCAAACCCAATGGGAATCGCGCGCCAGCTTAATTAGAGGGGAGAGAGGCAAGCGGCTGTAAACCGGCGAGGAGCCTCGTTAGAGGTTACGCAACAATTTCTTAATCAACCAAGGCTGCACCGCAGAACG
>NW_010247022.1:84717-99541 GCF_000690775.1 Eurypyga helias | reverse complement strand
CAGCCGCGACCGTGCTGCCACCGCTCGCTGCGGGGAGAAACGGGGCTTCGCGGTGCCGGGCAAAACTCCCGAAATTCCGGATTTGCACAATTAAAAGCCAACCCGTCCCTTTCCCAATGGGCCGTGTCTTTCGCGGTGTTTTAACTGCTTTTGGTTTTCGGGGAGCGACCCCCCCCTTTTCCCCAAACGCGGACATCCCCCTTGGCATGGTTTTATTTCTCCCTCTCCGACAGCCAGCGGCTCCCGGCAGGGCGCGGCGGTTTTCGGTGTTTTAGGTGGAGATTTCGGGGAGGATTTGCCTTTAGCCTTTGCAAATCCCCGTCTCTGACTCCTGTTCCCACGACCGAAATCTCCCCTCTGCTTTATTTATTTTTTTTTTCTTACATCGCTCTTCTGCGCGTGTGAGAAATTTGGAAAACTCGAGAAGTCGCTTAATGCAAAGGGATTTTAAAACACAAAAGTATGTGGTAAAAAAAAGTATACGAAAAAAAATCCCCACTCCAACACCCCAACTGCTTAATTAGATATTTACCGAAGGAGCCATTACAGCCTGCTGCGTATAACACAGAGTTTATAAGTTCTCTGGCCACAAAGAAATTCAATAATTACTTTTTTCCTGCCTTACAATGGGATGGGCTGAGGATGGAGTGTGATAAACTTAACTCTGTTCCTGGGCTTTTTTTTTTTTGTAGATTAGCCTTTGGCATTAGTTGGTAAATACCAAGTGAACAGAGACTGTGTGACCACAGTCCCTTGAATTAGGGACAAACATTTCCTCTGTGCATTTTAAATAATGCTACTGCCAAATATTTTGTTACCAGAGATCATTATCCTTTGAATGAAAACTCAGGAGTAAAGGCATTGGTTTTGTCTTTGCTGGTGTGGAACAGACTATATGATATCTAGAACAGCAACAAGCTTTCACAAATTGCTATATGATTTCTACTGCCAGGTTCTGTGATATTGGATACGACATAAAAATAAAAAAGCCGGGCAGATAGACACAGAAACTCACAGAAACCACCTGTATATTTTGTTTCAAAGGAAAATCTCAGCTATTGTCTTACTGGCTCTGGTTCTGTTAGGCCTTGGATCTGCTTAATCTTTAAAGCTATTCAAACAAATTGAATGATACAAGGCAAGTCTCCTATAATTAATCCGGATTCTTGAATTTTGATACAAACTTTTATGTAACCGAGAAGTTTCTCCCTTTTCCTTGCAAAGAGACTAAATAGACACTAAGTCCTTCTGTCAAGACTGCCACTATGAACAAAGTTAAAAGGAACAAACCTGGAAATTTTCCCTTTGCGAGGAAGAAAGGGAGGAATATTAGAAAGAGACGCAAAGATAAAGTCATGGGAGAGCTGGTATGGGTGTCTGGACAGACATCGAGGTTTGAAGTGGCTCGTATGCTACAAACCGCCTGAACACGAACACACAAATCAGGGTTTGTCCCAGGTAAAACCTTTGCAGTTATTTTGTCAGTTTGATCTTCACAGATGCTGGCACTCAAAGGTCTCATTTGAACCTTTTGAAATGTTTGTTTGTTTGCTGCTACAGTAAAAAAAAAAAAAAAGGAAACGATGTCATCTTGTAAGGAAGCACTCGTGAATTTACCCCTGAACTGCCACTGCAGAGGATGAAGCATAGTTGCAATCTGTCCCTTCTCATGTTATGCAATTTGCTCCCAGTATTTGGCAGAACTACTCCAGAACGAATATGTTGCAGAGCTGTGTATCCTGCGATGAGGCACTGCTGAAATCCCCCAGTGTATGACTCCTCTGTAGGAGTCAGCATTTTATCTGGATTATCAGGAAGGGGAGAATGAGAGGTTTTCTTCTATTTTTTTTTTTAAATTGTGATGTGGGCTGTCCAGCCTGTGACTTTAGTGGGAAATCAATACTCGGGGGAAGGCCTGGACCTGCTGAATAAACTCAGAGGGTGCAGATAGAGTTTCTGCCAAGGCCACCAGTAAAATCCTCACAGACCCAGCACAGACTCAGTTGGTGCAGGCAGCTCTCCAGGTTACCCCGCGGCTGGTCTATGCCTGGCAGCCCCTGCTTTCTGACTTCCCAGCTTTCCTCCCCCCGTGCAGATTTTTCAAATCATCACAGAATGCTTTGGGTTGGAAGGGACCTTAAAGATCATCTAGTTCCAACCCCCCTGCCACGGGCAGGGACACCTTCCACTAGACCAGGTTGCTCCAAGCCTCATCCAGCCTGGCCTTGGACACTTCCAGGGTTGGGGCATCCACAGATTCTCTGGGCAACCTGCCCCAGTGCCTCCCCACCCTCTCTGTGAAGAATTTCTTCTTGAGTCCCATCTCAATCTCCCTCTTTCAATTTAAACCCGTTACCCCTTGTCCTGTCACTACAGGCCCTTGTAAAAATATTCTCCTTTTAATCACGTAAAATGCAGCAAAAGAATTAAAAACTTTTGGGTTTTGAAGCTGTGCCTGGCAGTGATGGTTTATACAGTGCAGTTCTACCATGAGGTGTATGGAAAAGGACCCTCTGCCCTCGGAGAATTACTTGCTGGGTGGAATGAGTTGGATTCCCTTGAGTTTCTGAGCAGACGTGGGTCTGACTGTCTTTTCACGGACACAGACAGAAGTAGTGCTGACTGTACGGACGGAGCAGAAAGCTGTGCCTGGGGCCAGCCTGGCGTGCAGCTTTGTCCTGGGTCACATCAGGTGATTCCCTCTTGGCAGATGCCCTACCCCTCATGCCAGTCAACAGTTCCACCTTGTACTCTTTGAGGTATAGTTCCAAATCCTGTGCCCAGGATGCCGGTGCTCTGCGTCAGCCCTCTGCCACTCACATTACCAGTTTCTCCAGAATGGCACGGTAATGCCCAAGGCTTGTTCTCTGTTCTCTACAGAGGGGTCACTTCCTTGAGGTTGTCTAAAGACCATTTGGAGTGAGGCTGTTCATTTTAGGATGGGAAAAAGAAAGAAAACACAGGCTGGGCTAGTTTCCATAGTCCCCACGGAACTGGGGAACAACCCAAAGTTTCCTGTGCAACGGCTGAGGTGGGATGGTTTTTGGGTGCCAGCAGCTCCCGGGCGCTGCTGCCGATGCCAGCGCCACTGGGTCTTGACGCAGCTGCTTGGCGCGCCGGCCCACAGAGGCCACTGCTGATAGCGCTCTCCAGGTGTTCAGCCCGAGAACAAAGGGCCTTTTCAGTGGCTGCTGGGAAGGAAGAAGCCTCCTTGCTGGTTGCAAAATGGCTTTCCTGGATGGCAATATTTGGTTACAGTAAGATCTGTTATTTCAGAAGAAGCCCTGCAGAAGGGAGGGTAATTTGACTCAGGCATGTAAAAAACCATTGTGGAGACTCTTGTCTCCCTCCTTCTTCTCCCCAAAGTACTGAAACAACGCTGAGTTGTAATGTTTCATCTGGGCAAAGTAAAAGTGGAGTCTGGGACCAGAACGTGTCTCACCTTGTTATGCCCATTACTAGTGAGCAAAGTTCTCCATCCTGAAGATTCAGGGCTTCCTGCGGAGCCACCGTTACTTCCCTGACTGGTTATCACACAAACCACTGTCTTCTGAGCACAAAACCGAGCTGAGAAAAGCTGTATGATGGCATGAGTCCAGTCCAGGGGACCTCAATTTCAATGCTTGAGTTGGACTATCTTAATCAAAGGGTTTCCCAGCAAAACTTCCACTGCTTCCACAGGGAAACCTGAAAGATGACTTGGTCCTGCGGATGAGGGTAGGGAGGTGCTTTTGCTGTGTTTCCCAATTAGGTGTCTTGATCTGTGATTCTGCTTTGGCACTGGAGGATTTTTGAAGATGAAGGTACCGTGCCTGCGGCCATCGATCCCAGCCGTCTAGAGGTGGCGCATTCTTCCTTTCCCACACAGCCAGCTGCCAAGGGAAGGAGCAGCATTCCCTATATAACCACTGCCGTGGTGGTGTCCGTACATTTGTCCAAACCTGTGGTCCTAGCACCAGCTGAAGTGCTACAACCCTCTCCATGGTTGTCACCTCCATGAGATACTCCCAGCATGTTCGTTCACCGTCTCTCCCCAGCCTGCCCCTAGGTTTTCCCTCTACCCTGTGAGCTGTTCTTCTCCACAACAGTGGGGAGGTGACGCCCTCTGATATGTAGAAGATGACTTATTTAAAATCCTTTTCCCCATTTCCTTCAGGCAGAAGTGAGAAGGACAATCCAAGGAAACTTCCCACTTCCCATTAAGGAGGCATTTCCCGTTTATGAAAGGGAAAGGGAGGGATGCTGTGTTCACCCCAAACGCACATGCTTACTGGAAGAGCAAGAACATATAACCTTTTTTAAATATCTGCCAAGCTCACCATGGCAATTTATGCACATATATAGGTATATATAAAGATGAAGTTCTCATTTTAAGTAGGTAGAAGAACTCTTGCTCAGAAAGCACGCTTTTCAATCAAGCACTACTATTTCCTACCAGAGACAAGGCTACCCTAATCCTTCAAATGCACCTGCTAACATCTATACAAATAATGGGATTTGGCTGAGTACAGTTAAATATATTTGATTACTTCCCTTTTATCTAGTTCTAGGTTTACTGTACTTTTCCTTGGATGGCAAATAAGAAGCCCTTTTCTTCTAAGTGACAGCAGGGAAAAGAATCAGGTTGCTAATTTACCTGAGACCCAGGAGTGTGTAATGATAGATGTGTGCTGGAAGCTACAGAGTGGGCCTTCTAATTTTGGGAGGAGGAGAGAGGGAAAGCGTGAGATTCATTAATCTTTCCAATTGATTGCACTTTTGCTGATGGACTTTCAGGGTCACAATTACATGCACAGCAGGAAACAAATGCGGTGAGGAGAAGACCAACCTCTGGAGCTGAGGCCTAATGAAATGTGTCGTACAGGAAGCAGTTAAAATGGAAAATCACTGTTTTCCAGACAAATATGGACACATCATGCTCGTGGGTACTTACAGTATGTCTCTCAAAGTGAAGGTTAGGCTTACCTGTAATGTTGTAAGAAGTAACCTCTTCAGAAGGAAACACACATGGAGCAGGACAAGTTTGGTTAAATAAGCAGAAATCCTTGTGTGGATGTTCAATGTTGGTCTTCATAGATGACCAATATTTGGGTTCAGGAATTAGAGAACATCCTGGGAGCCACAGCCCATGAAGTGGCTCTGTGCTTCTGCTGTCACCAGGTCTGCATGTCACCCGTGCTTCCAAGGAAATATATTCCTTGGTTCTTGGGAGCGTCTCCATCAAAGTCTTCTTGAAGATAGGTGAAGGAAAGGGACAGATGGGGAGGGAGAAGGGAGGATAGATTGCAGTCAGGCACTGAAGGGTCATGCATATGGTTTAGGTTTGTTTCAAAACGGGTGTGTTATTTGCCCAAGGAAAAGAAAAGCCCAGCGTGAGTCTGCATTTCCATGATGGCCAGCTAAAACAAGCTAAAAGCAGGAGAGGCTTTGAGTGAAAAGTCATTCTCTGGATAGGAAAAGGATGTAGCAGATTTGAATCTGAGCCTAAGTTAGGTTTGTAGTGTGGAGGTGCTGTCAGTCTGATTTAGGAAGAGCTTATCTCCTCCTCTCTTTTCCTTTCTCCTTTCCTGAACTTGTTTGTGGGCAGGCCAAATTCCAGCCAGGCTTTCACCTGGAGAGGTGGATTCACACCAGGCGGGAGAAGAGGAGTGCTAGAGAGTGTGATGAAGTGACTTACCCAAGTCACACAACAGGTGAGTCCCAGGGGCGGTTTGGGTGATCCGATGCAAAATTGTCTACTTCTTTTAAAAAGATTTTAATATGGTCTAGTAAATGACATCTTTTTTGTTCCCCAGAAGATTCAACATACTAGTTCTGCCCCTGACCCTCTCTCAGCCGGCTCAGATACATGGTCTGTTATACAGAAATGCACAAAGATGCCATAATTTCCTGTAGGCATGTTTGTGTGTATATTCTACACTTACAGCAGACCCTGTTTCCCTAAAAGGTCTACACGATCACCAAAGCGGGCAGGCAGCTTTTGTCTTTCTTTGTTGTTTCGCAGAAAGAAATCGTAGGAAAAAAAAAAAACAGAGAAATAATAACATGACCCAACTGCGAAAATATTTTTTTTCATGAACTATACCAATGAATTGGAAATGCAAGTAGTAAAACGAATTGCCAAAAGTATCAAATATATGTGTTTTCAATAACTTTTTTTTTTTGTTACCTAGTAAAATATTTTCCTGGAGAAGGGTTGTTAAACCCCTCTGTGCAATATAAAGGTGCAGTGATGTATTGTCTCAGAAGTGGTTTAGTGGAGTTTTGGGGTCCCATTTTTGTACATATTTTCAACACACGCAGTGCGTGATCAATTTGGATTTATAAAATGCTATATATTTCTTTCTAAGCAATGATCTTAACTTTTAAAGAATGTTGCTTAGTTGGGAGTGCATGTGTGTGTTTGCATTTTGGCAAGGCAGCAAATAACATACAATATTTATGTCATTTGAGAAAAGCGTTTTGTGCGTTTGCCAAAACACAGTCCGTTCTAAGAACCGAAAGGTATTTGATCTGCTCTAAAACATAGTCCTGGGAGAAGGATTAGGTGTGCGGGTGTAGTGGGCAGAGGGAAGGTCTGTCCAGTCTTTGCAGTGTGACAGAGCAGGATTTGAAACGAACAAGCCAGATCTCATTCCAGCCCAACCTCTTTGACTACGTTTCCGTGAAAATCTGATTTACCTGTGGCTTTACTGCCAAAAACCTGGGGTTTTGCAGTCGGATTACTAATCCAGGTTGGGCTGCATTGGGTAAAAGCCTGGCCTCAGCTCTCTGGCCATCGCTACCGTGAACAACCCAGGAGGTCAACCCTCCGCAGGGAGCCTTATTATTAAATGCACAAAGAGGGCATAAAGACGGTGTCTGGTGTTACACCAGCGCTTCCTCCTCCACAGATGACCCGCTTCAGCCATATTAACAGGAAAAAGCAACCAAGAGCTGAAAGTATGGAGATGGGGAAGATGAGGGCGGGACTGTACCATCACGATTTAGCCATATCCTGACCTCTGTTACTCCTGTTTCTTTTATCCATTGGTGCAATGAAGGTTGGGATCTGTCCTTGGCTGCCTGGTATCAGCTGCTGCTTATTCATTTCTAAAGGCGAAAGCCCCGTGCCTTGCTCACACCCTGATAGACCCGTTGCACCCAAATCTTTGTGCCAAATCCAATGATATAATGTTTCATTCAGAGAATTTATCCATTCCTCCCCCCCAGTCTCTTTTCCTTTATCTCTCCCTTCTATCTTCAGCCTGTCAGGACTTTCACATACCCACAGCTGACAGCTAAGAGATCAGGAACTTTGATGTTGTAAGGGATATTTTATCTCAGGTAATTCTCACCAATTCCTAACGTATTGTGCAGGATACCCAAGGAGAGTGAGCAACGCCTTTGTCTGGTAAGATCAGAGCAATTTGCAAGCTTTTCTGGGAACAAGGTCCAATAAAGGGACTTTAGAGATATAATCTGTCAACCCCATTGAGCAGCACTGTGACAGCAGCCTTATGGTTATTGACAGTTTAAGCATCGCCAGGGACAGAACAAGGCTGGGGGTATGCAGTTATTTGTACTAAGACATTGTTTAGCTGAGGAAGCAAAGAAAACCCTTTGTACCCGAATTCACCAAGTTTTACTGAGTTTCTCCCTCACGCAAACAACTGACCCTACTGGAAGCGGCTGCTTTTTGCCAGCAGTTGGGGGGAAAAACTCCCTCTGAGACACAGCTTCTCATTCAAAAGGTGACCCGATTTGGTGGCACTAGCGTCAAAGAGTTGACCCAGTACAGCCAGTCCCAAGGCTGCAGTCACTGGGCAGAGGTTGGACTGCCACCCCCGTGTCCCAGACTGTCACCAGGGCTTTGGCATCACAGGCAGATGCATTGTGGGGACACGTAAAGCCTTTTTTTCTGTTAACCAGTCCTCATGTAAGTACCATGCGGGCAGGAGTAACAAGAGGGCTGTGATACCCTGAGCCCTGCATTTGAATTCTTCACTGTGTGCCTTGCTCTGTTCCTGTAAATCTCCTCATTCCTGGTGAGGCACACTGAGATAGGGAGGTTTTACCTGGGATCAGCCATCCATCATCTCTTCAAGCAGCCGTGGTGCGGAGTGCCCTAGAGAATGGTTTCTCTGACTTCACCATATTTGATTCTTGAGGAGTTTCCTCATTATTCCGTGTCTTTCTGAATGAATTTTTCTACCGCACTAGGCAAACACTGACTTATTTTATTTGCAAAGACATCACTATCTTCTTTTTCAATAAATACCCAGGCCTCACTTTTTTATAAACATATTAACAAAGACCCCAGCTCATCTTCAGGAGTCACAGATGGGAGGAGGCAGGCAGAAAGCAGCAGTGGGTGGTGTAAGGGGAGAGTCCTGCCAGCCCATGTTGGCCATGGATCTTGGCTCCTGCCACCAAGGGAAGAGCTGCTCGTGGCCCCAGGAGCGAGGTCTTGGCTGTGCCTCTGAGCACCTACCCAACAGGAGGCTCTTGCAACAGCTCCAACCTGTTTCCTCAGAAATGAATTCGGACTTGTTTTCCGAAATCGCCTCATAAGGACTCAGTTTGAATCTAATGATGCAATCCTGAAGGGAATAATTAGCTCCCCAGCTAGGAGGGTCGGCCACTCTCCAGCTCCAGCCCGCATGGATGCTGACTGCAGCGGTGTCGTGAGCTCTGTGTACCCCGGCTCAGCACGTGCCAGCGCCTGGCCGTGCATTCTTTCTAGGGATACCTCACTCTATCCCATCATGGCTCAGGCCACAGCTTCCCTCCTAGTCATCTAGGTGCAGGACAGAAAAGGCCAATCTGTTTTCAATTAGGTGAGAGCAAACGTGGTGGTGCTACCTGCTGTTCAGTCCCTCTTACCAATCCTTGATATTGGCCTTCCTCGCTGCAGCTTGAAGACCAGATGGAGAAGGGACTTGAGGAGAGTTCTGCAGGGCAAAGGCTGTTTCTACTGCCTGTTACTCACGCAGACAGAAAATCTGACCAAACACACATAAAAAAAAAGACATTTCAAGCCATCACTGGCATCGTGTCGACGTTGTGCGACATACAAGAGGTTCATTGCTGAGCAAGATCCCGTCCCAAACTAAAATACCTCCTCCAGCGACAGCCTTTCCCACAATAGTCTGAAGCAAATTGTGTGTGGGCTGCTGAAATGATTCTGATTTGCACCTTCCAACTCATTATGCACTCCAGGCTTCATGGTCCTATAGAGGTAGAAGCCTGGCAGTGACAACTTTACCAAGAGTTACACACTGATGTCATTTGTACGTTTGTTCACTGGAGTTTGATTTTCCAGGTTGTGCTGCAACTTCAGCACAGGCTGTTAAATGATTTACTGCAGAGAGACAGCGGCAAGACCAAGAATAAAATCCAGGTATCCTTAGTCCCAAAATACTATGACAACCAACTAGTGTTAAAAAACACTCCCTGCCACTGCCTCGCACTTTTATTTGTCAACAAAACCAGGTTTATTTTGTTTTATTCTTAGCAAGACACTGTTTCACTGGAGACCACTTAAAATGAGATTTATCTTCCTTGGAATAACTACAGAGTCTTGCATTTGTAATTCATTCCCTTCCCATTTCTAATCTCATTTCTATTAAAAGTATTGTTTTTCTTTCCATTATTTATAAAATGAGATCATGAAAATGGATATTGGGACTTGACAGGTTTGGGGCAAGAAGAAACTTCACTTCAGATGCATCCCAAATACAGTATCTTGGATTGCTGCAGAGCCTTTGTCAGCTAAAGGGCACAAACCCGCTGTTTCTTATGGCTTTTATTCACGCTTCTGTTTTGACATTTTGGGGACAAGAGGAAAAGAAGAAATTTTGACTCCTGGAGTCTACAGCACTTTCAGCAAGAGGCAACGCTGCTAACACGGCAGCACTTACCTGTGTGAGTGCTTCGGAGGAGGAGGCTGCTGGGCCGGACTCTTCCGCTTGCACCGATGCAAACAAGGACCCAGTTCCCAGCCGACGCATCGGACCCGCTGCTTCAGGGCTGCGCCTCGGGTGCAGAAAACCCCGACCCCGCAAGGCTGCCCAGGTTGGGATCCGCGGCTCCACTGACTCAGCTAAATCCAGAATAATCACATGTTGCTTAAAAATACACACATGGTCACTCCCTCCCGTCCCTCGGCTGTTATTTTAGTGGTTTTTTTTCTATCTCCATGTGCTCAAACCTTCCTTACCCTGATAAAATCCCACAAAGCATGAGGTGGGGTTTAGGAGGGATTTGTGGGTGTGAGCCCCCATTTTGCTCAGTGCTGCTGGGTGGGGAAGGGGGGGAGGGTCCTGCTCGGCCCCCAACCCAAGCAGTGACAAACCTCTCCCCAGTCCTTAAAGAGCAGCTGCTTCTTACCCTGAGTGGGCTGGATATCAGGGATGAGTGAAGTGACTCCTGATGGAAAGGATCCAGGGGTCCTTGAGGATGCTGTATGAACGCAGGTTATTATCTGACCCTTGGTAATACAGCGTTAGGGCCCAGATGCAAAGAAGAGATTTGGGGAGAAGAATTTTGGGGAACTTCTTTTCCTCATGTATTTTGGGAAAACAGAAAGGAAAAAAAAAAGAGAAACAAGAATAAAAAAAGAGCAAATTCCTGTCTAACAAAGCCCTTCCAATCTGGAGTAAACCCATTGCAAACTACAGCTTTACTCTGGATTAACGATGGTGTAAATTAGACTAAGACTTGGCTGCAAATCCCAACTCTCTCCTGATTCCTGAAAGACACAAACCTTAAGGTCTAAGCATCTACAGTTATGTATTGCATAAAAATATTTCCTGGCTAGGCAAATCTCATGGGACAATGCTCAGGAACAGGATGGTGCAAATAATTAGTTTAATTGAAAGTAAAGGCACACTACTAAAAATAAAGAGATGAAAGCGGTTTTTCCTTTGCCAGTTTTAATACGAGCAATATTAGTAGCAGCTGCTTTTCAACCCATTTTGCAGATAACTCTGAGAGGGGCATTTTGAAACCTAAACAGTTTAATTGCAGAGGCTACCCTTTAATTTAGGGTGGTGAGAATGATATGAGGGACTCATTAAATTGGGGCATTAACCATGGCAGAAAATAAAGTAGTTTCTTTGTTGCAGAAGATCTCACAACCCTACAATCACTACAGTAAATTGCTCCTGGGAACCGCGGCAGGGCAGGATGGGTAGATAGAGGCATGTTGAGATAGAGGGAAGCAAATGAAAAATAATTGGTACAGTGCTCTGCAGATTGTATGTCACTGCAGACAGTTATTTAATAACTCTCCAATTATTGCTGCCAGCTGGGGCATATTAAGACACTGCGAGAAGTCAGGCCAAAATCCCCAGGGCACGGCTGCTCACCCGGCCCCGCGCTTCCTCCCCTGGGATGAGGAAGGGGCACGCCGGGGGCAGGCTGCCGGGAGGGAATGCTCTGCTTTTCCCAAGGAGTTACGGTGCTTTCCCCACCCCTCCTGCCCAGAGCTTAAACATGAGGTGGTAGAAAGCCAGTTCAGGGTCTCCTTCCACTGGGACACGGGGCGACTGGACAAGCGTTTCCTTCAGTGTAAAGGTAATTAAGTGCGGTGTGATGGGCAGTTCGTTTAGCGGCAGCGCTGGTTTAAGCAACCGGCATCTCCCCGCTGCCCCTGGAGCTGACTCGGCTCTAGAGCTCTAGGCTTACGCTTGCAAAGTCCACACGCACCAGGTACCTCTACGACGGCTGGGAGATTGGAGGTCTCTAAACCACCTCCCTCACGTCCCTCTGCAGCTGACGGTGCTTTGCATGTTTTCCTTCCTTGGATTCGCTGTCCCCTTCTCGTTCCTGCTGCAAGAGCTCCATGTCACCTGATTCATCGGTTTATCGGGGGATATTGAGTCCAGGGGTTCATGTACAAACCACCGGTGACCAGCAGACCAGAGTCCATGGCTGGTAGACAACAGCTGCTGAAAGACAGGACTAGCTGTTCTTGGGGTCCAGTGGTCACCGTGACAGATGGAAGCAGCCAGAGGGACACCCGCACATCTGGAGCAGCTGCCAGACATCCCTGCAGCAACCCTTGCAACCTTAGGGACTGTCATTTAGGCTCTGGAGCCCCAAGTCCTGTGTTTACACATCCTTCCTAACCTTTTAAGCGCAGCGTCAAATCCAACCACCGCCACCGTCTCCCTCAGAACTGCAGAAGAAAGCTCGACACCGTGAACCTCGAGGGCTCAAAAGCCCAGCTGGAAACTGAGCACCCAAAATACATGGTCTGAGTCCTGCAGCAGTTGGGTGTCACTCCACGCAAGGCAGGCGGCATCAGCCCAACGGGGACAACTGGTGGGCCCGTCTATACTGGAAGTGACTGGTCCCAAGGTCTGTGGATCCCAGTCTCAAGGTGGGTGTGAAGATGAAGTAACCTTGCCCTTATTCCCCAACAAAGCAAAGCCTTTTTAATGACTCCTTCCCCAAGCTCAGGATTGGGTCCATAAAACAGAAACCGTACTTCGATACCAAATGAAAAACATTACTCACAGACTGTAATTCCTTTCTGCAAATACCGGAGGAGAATATTTCATTTGGCAAACAATCGAGCCTTACAGTTCAGAGCTCTTAATGTGATTAGGGACAGGTTCTGCAACACATTTGTAACTCCAGGTGATTTTGCTATATCTTTTTGGACTGTGACCAGACATAAAAATGCCCATTTGCTAGATTTGGATCCAACTACAACTGAGGAGAATCAGATGTCGGTAAGTCCTTTCCAGTTTGATCTTTACCCAGGGGTATCACAACATGCTTCAGCTATGGGCTGCGCCGAGCAGCTTTGCGATCTCAGGCTGGTTTTTTGCATTAAGCACATATCTCCTCTGACGAGTGATAATTCTTCTGTAGCTCACATTCTGTAAATGAGCACGTGCTACTCCTCTGAATTACCGTGATGTACTCATGGGGTGGGAGAGAGCGCAAATATTTCCATTGGCTCTATGGACACCACTTCACTTCCTTTTCATCTTCCTAAATTGCTTCAGAAGATGCCAATCTTCCTTAAAAAGAGCTGAGGGCGAGGTGTCCCCTCCATTTAGAAGAGCCCAACATTCAATTCCAAGAGCAAAAGCTGCAGGGTTTTGCAGGATAAGACCCCTCCTGGAAAATTTTCTGGCCTCACATGCTGTTTCTGCCTTGGCTACCAAAGGTAGGGCTGAAAACAGATTAAATTCAGAGCAAAATCTGCAGAGGAAGAGGTGGAAGGACAGCACCGCAGAGAAAACCTGAATTGTTCTCCATGTGCAGCTGCAAAACAAAACCAAGCTTGGCCTTTCAACTATGGATAAGAAGAAAACTCCTGGTTTCTTGTTCGCGAGGACTCGCTCGCTGGCTTCACCAGCACCAGTGGTCAGGCTGTGCATTGCCCTCCCCACACCTTGCCGGGAACTTCGTGGGGAAACAACGTCCATTGCTCAGCCAGAAATTGGATCGACCCCTTAGCCTCAACCAGTGTCATCGTAAGGTGATACTGTGGAATATTGATGGCAAGCTGTAAAGCAATAAATAAAAAAGCGAGAGAAAAAGGGAGAAAATTTGCGTTCTAACAGATTTATCACTTTCGAAGAGGAGGAAAATTGAACTAAGGGCAAAACTACATTATTTTACCAAGCAGGTAGGTCAAAGAAGAGTCAGCAATGGGAAAACCAGACCAGGGCCGCACACATTAAAGCCTTGCTTCCACTACGTGGCCACCGCAGCCAGGACACAACGCAAAGGATACGCTTGAAGCGATTTACGATGTCGTTGATCTTTCTGACCCCGATAGCTCTGCTTTAGTAACACTGAGGGGAAGAGCTGGTTTAGGACATACGAGGTGCGTGCTTCCTTGGGTGGTAGCAACAGCCTGGATATCTGATAACCTGAGGCTCTTCACCTCCTCTGGGAACAGGCAGAAGGTGGTCTAATGGCAGGAATTCGAAGTCAGCAGCATTCAAATTGGAGAGGAGACATCTGGTTTTGAACGAGGGCAGCCAACCGCTGGAAGACGTCAGGGAGGAATGCGGCGGATGCCTCAACCCTTGCAGTCTTCAAAGCAAAGAGTGAATTTCTCTTCTGGAGCGATGTGAGCCAGCGCAGCTAGGGGTTACCAAGGCCAGTGGGGGAAGTGGCAGGGTCAGCTACTCTCAGCCCACAGGGCTACCGGCAATCAGAGCGAATGATCGAGACCTGCAAGTGTCCAGCTTGTGGGGTGGGAGCACTGGATGCTGTAAAGTTTCACCCAACAGGTCATATATGTGACTAATTACACACAACGTGTGTAGATGAGTGTGCAAACCCGGGGGAGGGTTACAGAAACCCTGGCACAGGCAGAGACAAGCCCAGCAGCGCTTCAGTAAATCTAAATAAACCAAGTATCTAAGGACTTTGTCCTTGTGTGCTTTTCCAGAATGTTTTTTTGCCTTTGTAATGCTGTGGGATAAACACTAAGGCCAAAACAACGTATCTGCCCTTTACCGCACTTTCACAATCCAGGCACGAGGCCAGGCAGCAAAGTGGGACCGTCCAGGGCTGCGGTTTGGCGCTGCGGCTGTGCCAAGGTGATGGCCGCTGTGACCCCAAGGGCCAGGCTGGATCCTCCAGCGGCACCATCCCATGGCACCGCCGCCAGCCTGACCTCACCCCGAGCCACTGCGTCCAGCTAAACCAGCAGAAACCCCTTCTCTTCCACACGCAGGGCTGGATCTCAGGTCCTTTAGGTCCCTGAGCCATCTCACCCTGGGTCAGATGGGCGAGGGACCCTCCAGCAGTGCTGCTGCTCCACTGGATTTTATGGATCAGCAAACCCCAACTGCAGCCACGAGCAAGG
>NW_010247022.1:67059-84683 GCF_000690775.1 Eurypyga helias | reverse complement strand
CTCTCCCAGCCCCATCCCTTGATCTGTATTCCTGCCACATTCCTCCTGCCAGCACCAGGACTTAACCTATAAGCTGAAACCCCCTCTGGTTCGGTGTGCAAGGTTCTCTCTCAGGTGGATCTGAAGTTTCCCAAGATGGTTTGCCACCTGGGCACTGGGAGCAGAGGGTTTTCTAGCATGCAGGTACAAGAGCAATTTCAGATAAAACGATGTCTTCTTTTTTTTGAATTCCTATTTTCTCCCCTCTTCTTTTTTTTATTAGGAAAAAGTGTTTGTTTTTTCCCGCCTCTCCCATATGCAGGCATGAGGGCGTTAAGCAGGGATGTGAGACATGCAGGTCCAATTCCTCCCTAAACCCTGGAGGTTTCTATCAGCTCCTGTCAAAATTATATCCAAGTGCAACAGGCATGGGAAAAATTAAAAAAAAAAAAAAGAAAATATAAGAAAATGGAAATTCAGTAGGTGAGAAAGCGACACACAAATATGCAGATTCCCAGGACACAGTAACCGGAAAAAGTCTGAAGCAGCTGCAGTAGCCAGATATACTCTCATCATGGAGGTGAATTCCCTCAGATCCCTTTAATTTGCCTGGGAAACCTTGGACCTACCCTGCACAGCACCTGGCCTCAGCTACCTGGGTCCTGGATGGGACGGGTTGAAGTGTCATGGTTAAAAAGAGCAATGGAGTGAATCCAGGCATAGTCTGCAACAAGAACATGAGTATCTCAGAAGGAAGAATTAAAGCTCCTCTTCTTCTGGTCCACGCTTTCAAAGGTTTCTTAAAACTTTGTGACTAATTCTTAACTGGTGTAAATCACGTGGCTCTACGTAAGCCAAGAAATCGGCAACTATAATTTAGGATACTGAACCAGTTCTAATGAGAAAAGTATCATCTGTTCATTCAGTTCCATAAAAACAGTCATATGAATCCCCCAAATGATCTATTTTCACATTTTTTCAATAGTTTTTGATTGCAGTGGGCAAGAAGCTGGGTTATTTTTACTGCCAAGAACGAAGAAATTTCAACTTTTTAAAATATTTTTGAAACCAGATGCCTCAGTAGAAATTTTTAATCCATTAACAAAAAAAACCCCTTATTTCTTAAAAAAAATAAATATTTTGCATGGAATACATACCGGATGTAACAAATATTTGAGGCTCTGCATAAGGACCACATGCTCCCGGCTTAGCCCGCAGGCAGGACATGGAGCACTGCAGGGATGGACACGGTTCACCCTCAGCTTGCTCAGGCAGCGACCCTGGGGAGCACTGGAGATGGATAACGAATATTGGGAGAGTCTATCCCAGTGGGAGCGAGGAAAATCCAAAGGACTTGACTGCATTGAGATATATGCACCAGCTGTCACATCTGTAATCTCCCTTGACATGTTTTATTGCCCTGACATTTGGAAGGTTATTTGCTGAGAACCTGCAGGGAAGACAAAAAAATGACACAGTATCAGAGCTCTGTAGCCCTTTGCTTTGAACCCTTCCTGGAGTCTTTCAAAGGGATTTGCTTCCTACGGACACAGCCACGCGAGACAAACGTTTTGGATGTGAAAAGATAAAGGAACCAAATATCTCTAAAGAATCACAGAATGGTTTGGTTTGGAAGGGACCTTAAAGATCATCTAGTTCCAACCCCCCTGCCATGGGCAGGGACACCTTCCACTAGACCTGGTTGCTCCAAGCCTCATCCAGCCTGGCCTTGGACACTCCCAGGGATGGGGCATCCACAGCTTCTCTGGGCAACCTGTCCCAGTGCTCCCCACCCTCTCCGGGAAGAATTCCTTCCTGATGTCCAATCTAAACCTCCCCACTTTGAATTTAAACCCGTTACCCCTTGTCCTGTCAAGGGGAAGGCTCACGTCTCTGTGTCAAAACACTGACAGAACCGACCAGCTCCGAGCGCAATTACTTAGCAATCAGCAAAGTCATTAAATTTGCTCTCTGTGTGTGCACGCACCCGGCAGGAGAGCGGAGGGAGGCAGGGGCAGCTCGCCTTGAACTAAGCTGAGCAATTCAAATTTTCATTAACGAGAGGTATCGCTGAAGGAGGTCAGAACTACGGGCTAATCACGCAGACAGCAGTCTCCTTTTATTGGCTTCAGAGCACAACTTCACTTCTCAGTAGCTTGCAATTAGAAGAAATAATTACCGTCACCGCTGAACCTGCAAAATGTAAATACAGAGCAAGAGCACGGGGGTGCTTACGGTGTTCTGTAGCTGTGTCCTTCCCCTGTACGAGCCATCTGACAGGGTGAGGATGGAGGTTACACACAGCCTCTTGCAAAAGACAGGCTTCAAGGAGGTGTTTTATGAGGTTTTTCCATGGCTTGGACCCTCTGAGAAGCTTCCAGGTGCACTTTCCCGTTGCGCTCTCTGTTCCCTGGCTGCAGGGGCGTGCGCGTGGGTGTACAACAGGGCTGACTAGTAGCAGTGGGGCTGCTAACCTGAGAAATTCTTCCTCTGGCTCAGTCATTCACCAGAGCCTGAAGAAAAACTGCTAGAAGTCACTAGGGAATCCCTGGATAATGCAAATAACAGCACAAGCAGAGAGCTGCAAGTACTACAGCTTCCTCTTGCAGGATGTCCACCACCCACCTGCCCTGGGGTGCTAAATGCTGCTCAAACCCTTCCACCTGCCCTCTCCCCCTCACTGACAGCTTCTGTCTTGCAGAACCATTAATTAATAAGATTCCCATCACTGACATGGCATTTAAAGGGGCATGATCACGTAATATCTGTTTTCAATCACAAATTTGGGAAGAATAAGGCTTTACATACCTAGAGACCCCAGGAGGAATGGATTGGTGATGATGATGTTCCCTTAAATAGCAGCAGATGTCAAGACCTGGAGGAACCATTTTTCTTTCAAAGAAGGAAGCAGTGACCAGAAAGAGACACCTTCATGGAGCAAAACCTGCCTTTTCTCCCATCGCACTGGCTCCGCTGAGCCAACACAAGGGATGGTCTCAGGACATCACCCCCCATCGCCGAGCAAACCTGAGCTGGTCACGACAGCTGCCATGCAGGATGTCCCCAGCTGTGCAGCCACTGGAAGCACCATGGAAGCTCCTGGAGCACCGTGACCCTCATTTCAGCTGAGCATTTTTGCTCCAAGACACCTTCAGCCGGGATACAGCCCAAACTGCCTTGTCTGGGTCTTACCATTGCACACATGGGCATTTCCCCTGGCATTAACACAGATTTTCAGCTCAAGCTAAAGACTTCAGTGGAGAAAAGCCTTCACAGAAATGAAATACTGTGGTTCCCCAGCACAACAGAGAGATTTTTAGGGGCACCTCAGTAGAAAGTCAATGCTTAAAATCTTAGAGCCATTGGGCACTTATTTCCCAGTGCCATGGGCCTGGCTCATGTTCACCCCAGGGTGTAAATCAGGTTGCAGTGCCGTCCCCTTTGCAGGGCCAGAGCTGTGGGTTCCTTGCAGGCTGCTTCAGGTATTTTCTCCAGGGCATCAGTGCCTGCTCCTGGAGCTCAGGACACAGCCCAGGCTCTGCCTGCAGCTGCCTTCACTGCTGCACAGCCCTGTCCTGGGGCACCTACCTGGTCCCAAGTGATTTCAAACTCACTGTTAGCAGGAATAGGGTACAGTTCTTCCCCCACCCATCACAGTACTAGAATCAAAATGCTTTTTGTTTTACTGGAGCTTAATTTTCAGTCTATGACTCCAAACATACCCTTCTGGGGTTGGATTTTGAACCCAATTCCATATTGGAAACCACTAATTTTCTCAGTACCATTTTCAGTGTGGTAAACTCTGCTTTTAAAAGACTTGGGCACAGGAAAACTGCTTATTTCCATTATTTTTAATTAAAAAAAAAAATTCTAGCATAATGCAACAGATTTCATCCCTAGGGTCTCTCAACCCCAGATCTAGTTTCAACTCAAGTACAACCCTACAACTTGACCCTCTATTCAGCCTCAAACCCCAAACCTTTTCCACGGGCTCTGGGTGGAAAGTTACTGACCCTGTAACTGAGCCAATTTTCAAAAACACAAATAACTCGCCTGATGAAATTTTTGTAGGAGAAAAAAACCCCCATGCGCGCACACACACACACGCACGCACACACGCCGTATATACCAGAAGGGATTAAATCCTCATGTTGCAAGAATTTAATTTTAAAAAGCTAAGACATTGTAGGAATGCAAAAATATCACCTCAGCCTGGTAACCTTTGGCTTAGGCGTGCACTTCCACAGCTAACAAACGGGAATGTTTCCTTTCCAGCGCTGGGAGGACCGGTGCCACTCAGTAATGCCGGGCTTCAGCCCAGTTAGAAAAGGAAACCAGCAACCCTTTACTAGTGGGGCCTCTGCGGGCTCCCGCAGTCAGCCTCTCATCCCACGGGCTTGCTAGAATTCCCACTTCCTACACCACGCTCAGAGTGCCCCATTTCCAAAGGCGCTGCTAAGGAGGACCAACGAAGGGTCTTTGCCAAACAACACTACACATTTTCCCGCTGAAAATCCAGATTATTAGTTTTATTTTGTTCTAAGGCTGTAATGCATGATTTGCATCCACATGCTGAGCTCCAGGGCGTTAAAATAAGAACCGCACCCGCTGCTGTCATCTCAGCGGTGTGAATGCCGTTGGGAAGAACGAACCGGTGTCTCCAGACAAGTCCACTCAAACCGGAGAGAAACGGTCCTCGGGAATATTCGGTACCTGCACAGGGGCAGGAATAAGTTCATTTCACACCAAGGTTAAGCGTTTAATAGGACCCTGTGTATTAGCAGAATTCCTGGCACGTCCGAGCCTCGTTTAAAAGGTGGACGGGAAATATTCTGCCTTTTGGTCTGATCTCAAGTTAATCATGACAACCAAGGGACTGACCTACAGGAAACAATCCTCTAGGTACTGACGTTACCCAAATAAAGCTAGCAGTTTCTGTAGTTTATTGGCTGTGTTTTTCCCCCCAGCAGGCTTAATTTATGGTAATTACTAGGAACTATGGATTAAATTAATAAAAAGGAAATTATTAAGGTTTCCTGACCCAGAGGCCAAAGGTAAGTAAAGAGAAGCAAACTGTTCTAGATGGGAACACTTCTCTGCTGCTTTCAGGGCCAGTGGAGAAGGTCTTTCAGCACAGCAAGAGAGAGGGTAGGATTTTGGGAAGGAGCTGTCTCAACCTGGATGCCGTGACGACTGTCCCATCCACCAGCCTGGGGAGCCCTGAACAACCAGGGCACAGCTGTTCCCTGGCAGAGTAGTGGGCTGCTGCTTCTCCTTGTCGGAGCTATGTCCAGCATACGCAGAGTCATACGCTTCACGTTAGCAAAGAAATAGAGATCTCTGTCAGACGGGAAGAGACTATAAAAATAATACAGTGCAGAAATCCAGCTTAATTCAAACTCCACCAAAGTCCAGAGTCCTGTTCTAAATCCAGCTCTGCCAGCTGATCAGAAGAAGTAATTCTCTCCTGCCTGGGTTGGAGCATATTTATTACTGCTTATAATTCTTACATACATCTCATACTTTAAATTAGCATTTTGAATGCTTTGATGCTGTTGCAAAGTCAGACCATTAGGATTTGCCAATCTCTGCTGGCCTGGGTGTAAGTATGAATCGTGTTCATCAAAGGCAGAGCAGGGCATACCGCTGGTGGGGGCAGAGGGAACGGTTCCTGCTCCACTTTCCCTGCAAGATCAGGGCAGAAACACAGACGCCAAGTTTTGCTGTCAGCAACCAACCTTGTGTTCATCGCCCCTCTCCTCTGCCGGGGCTCTCAGTGCGCTGTCTCAGCAACGGGCACGTTCAGCTTCGTTAGCTCAGTTATCTGTTCCCCGTCCAGCGTAAAGTCTATCAATGGCACGACCTGAAATTCATCTGGTGCCCTGCAGCCAACTCTGGGCTCTGCAGACAGTCTCATCCCAACGTGCCCCACGCCCTACAAAGAAGTTTCACAATTTTTAATACCCCATATAGCTATCCTAGACCAAAAAAAGAAGAAAAAAGAAAAAAAAAAAAAGCCTGGGTAGGCTTTTGATGAGAGGTTCAAAAGAATATCTGAAATCACCTCCCTCCTTATAGAGCACACACCTGAACTTGTATTTCAATACACCTGAAGTTGTGTTTAAGAAAGAACTGCTACAAGCTTGGATCCTGAGAAAGGCAGCGAGAAATCCCTGCAAGCAGCTCCGGCAGGGCAGGCACGAAGAAGCGTAACCAACATTTACAGTGGCCAATTGTTATAGTGAAAACAAGCCCGGCAGATTGTATGTCACTGGGGAGGGATATCAGCGTCTGATCTAGGTAAGGACGGGACACGGGGGTACCTGGAGCCTTGTCAAACTCAATGCTTTTATGTAGTAGGTTGAATAACAGAACAATGTTTACATTTCCCCGTGTGCCCTAAAGTAGTTTGGAAGCTGGACACCTGAAAAGCATGAATAATTTTTAAAGCAGCACCAGTGTTGGCTTTTGATCACCAAAGACTTGACTGTTCCTTACCAGCACTGAAACAAATGAAAAAGTAAACTAAACACCCCAAAACAACCCCAAGTTACTGCTGCTTCTGAACCTGGACATCCAGTAAAGAGCATATAAATGATGGAAAATTCAGGAGTGGGTACATCAGCCATGCGGCACAGTGACTATAGCGACTTGAAATGCAACTGTTCTGCTGAGAACCTGATGAATTCCAGGCAAGAAGGCGTTTTTTTCTGGTTTCTTCCATATTAACACATTGAAACTTAATAGTGAACGTACTCTAAACATACAAACAAAACAATATCCACAGCTAATGGCAAAAGCCATAAATTGAAGTATGTAGGGAACAACCATCCTGCGTGCATGGGAGAGCAGACGTCGTTACAGGAAGCTGTATAACAAATGCACCAGAAATACTGGGTGGAGGTAGTAAGACCTTTAGGGTTTTAATCAAGAGGATGAGAGGTCACGACTGGATTTGTTCCTCAGTGCAGTGAAAGATGGGATGAATTGTCTGATACCTCCATCATTTCTCCTTACTGCTGCCCTCTGTACGAAGCATGCCACCTTCTTCCATAGTTTTAAGATGCTCCTAAGCTCTCAGCTAGGGCTGATCCTCACAAAGCAGACACCTAGGATGCACACAGCCTTGTGTCAAGAGCACAGCGCTGGGTCACATCAGTCCCTACAAAACTGCCACACTAAAACCAAAGAGAGCTACACACAGGCAGACAAAAACCCACCTAAACTATGAGGTTTCCCTAAGTAGAACTCATGGAGCTAAGGGCACAAAGGAGAATTTTTCCCTCTAGGAGCTGATGTCATATTTATGTGTCCACTGCAGTCACTGGAGACGTCACAGCCCTGAATTAGCCCACCACACCTTCAAGGTGAGCTCTCCACGTGCTGCATGGAGACAGCCTCGCAGCTTATCTGATACAATCCAACACTATCTCCTCCAGCCTTGGTCACCACACAGCTCCTTCTGTTGCTCACCCTGACGACCAACACAGTGCTTGCTGCCCAGGGTGGTGACAAATGCTGTCATGTGGATGCTTCAGGTGCCCCAACAGATATCGAACCGCCATAATTTTCCATCATTGTCAAATCGGGGTGATCACTTCATGGTGTAGAACTCCATTTTACTATTGCCGGTCTGGACCCTCACACGCTTCAGAAGCCAAATTGGTAGTTTCAAGAATCAGCTTCATCAGGCTCTTCTAAACTCACGTGCTCTCCAGAACAGTGAGTCCTAATCCGGCTTGAGTTAGACCATTTCATCTCCTCCCAGGCTCAAATGATTGTCAGTCCATCAAACGCTTCTTTGAAAACTGATTTCTTGCAGATGACCACAACTGCTATAAAACAGTATTTAAAAACATTTTAATATTTGAGAAGAACTTTCCTTTCCTCTTATATCAACCACATGTTTGAGAAAGGGCCTGGGGTTTACCACTTCTTGGTGAGAAAAATAGCAAAAAAGAGAAAGGGTAATGGGGTGATAATGACTGGGAATGTATGGGTTCAATTTGGGACCTGTTTAAACACAGGAAGACAATTAGCGACTTCGCGGTATATGCAAACACAGAGAAATGTTTGTGGCTCAAGTGTGTATTTGAATATACAAAAACGTTTTGCGGCAAACTATTTTTCTTTTAGTGCAGACAAACTCTGACCAAGTTGCCAGCTGCCGAAGCCGTGGTACCCACCTCAGTCCAAGCAGATGGGCTGTGTCTGCTTGGGAATTTCTCAGGAAACTTCTGATTTTGGCATTGTTGCTGTATGACGGCAATAGTTTGCAACTGCCGCGCTGACCCCCATCGCATTGCAGACCACAGCCAGGAACAAAACTCACTCCTCCCTCTGACTGAGTCCTAGGTGACTTATTAACCCAGCACTAATTAGCAAGAGGGCCAACATGAGTCTACCCTGCAACCAGAAGCTTCGTTATGATGGGATAATTTTAATTGTTGGACTAGATGATGCATTTGGACACCATTGTAGGCCCTTTCCAACTGAAAATATACCATTCCATTCCATCCTACTCTACCCTACTGAAAGAAACTGTAGAGGAACCAGGTCTGGTCCCACTCGACTCAGATTAATGGTATCTCGTTGTCCTTGGAAAGCTCAGGGGTTTCTGCTGGTTTTACAATGCTGCATTTTAAGGAGTTTGGTGACCGATGACAACACTTAAACCTCAGGTGGAGTCACTGCCAGACCCCCATGAATCAGATTATTTTGATCAACAGTTTGTCGTTTGCTCCACTGGAGGCAGGGAAGTCAGGCTGAATTTTACTATTAAAAACGATAAAATGTTTTACAATATAAAATTGCCTGAGAGAGAATTGTGACTACAGGGATGCCAATTTGGGATCCCTTACAAGAAGGCTCATTTTAAATGGGATTCACTTGGAGTAGGGCCTCACGAAAGACTGAACTTGTAAATCTCCCACATGGAACCTGAGGCACATTAAAATACAATTTTTTAAAAAAATCAATGTCTGAAGAGCACATAAAGATGTAGAAGACACACACAGAGCTGCTACACAAGATTCTGATGGCTTTCATGACCATTCCTAGATTCACTTGTTCTTTTTCTCCTTAACGTGTCCCATCTTTCAAAAAAAAATGAAAGATGCAGAGCAGGAAACGGGCCAAGCACGAGAGCACAGTGGGGCTTATAAAAACATTCTTCCCTATTAAGCAACTGGGCTGATTTTCACTGTATAAAAGATGAAGTAGGTTGAACAAAATGCTTACCTATACATCTCCATTTCTGATAGAAACCCTAGATTGCCTTTGTCACTTTAGCACATGAGCATGAGGCCAAATGAAACACATGTTTACAACTATAATGAGGATTAGCTTTGCACTAAAAAAGTTGAACTACAGTCAAAATTAGATGGTGACATGGGTATTTGCCAACAGCATTAAATGAGAAATAACGGAGTATGAGGTTTCTGGAATGAATAGAAAACGTATTGTTTAGAGACCTTTTTGGCTAAGTATCAACATATGCCAATACTTAAGACTTCTTGCTCTTATTTACTTACCCTGACAATAAAACAATTGTTGTTTTGTGCCAACAGCCTGACAGACTGGTCCTGTACCTTAAGAAATACAGATTGGGTATTATTTCTCTCGTATCAGCTTCAACCTACTTTTCCAAAAAAAGAGATGCAAAGTAATTGAGTCCAGAGGAAAGGAAATAAATGAAGGAGGTAATCGATTCTAATAACATACAGCATCAACACACATCAAGAAAATACATAATACAGAGGGGAAAAAAAAAGTGCTTTCCCATCTCCGAAGACCAGGCAGCGTTTGTAGCTTCATCCAGCCCTGGGCAGAGGTTATCGGTGAAGCCTCAACAACAGCAATGATTGATCTTCCCCCAGCGCCCTCCGTCAGCGTGAGCCCAGAGCGGTGAGGTAACCACCATCGTTCCCATTACAAAAATAAGCAAACCGATGAATTAAAAACCTTGGAAACGTTCTCAAAATCAGACAACTTGACATGTATTTGCAGTTGAAATGCTCAGCCTCTTTCCTGGTCTCACCGCTTCTCTCCGCAGTATCGCCCGCTGCCAGGCCACCCTTGTGTTCAAAATGAACTCACTCCTTGCAGTATTTCACACCTAGGAGCGTGCCTCTGTCCCCATGCCATAATGTTCCAGCTGGAATAGATACAGACCCAAGCCAGAGCTCGCTCAATTTTTAAAACAGATATTGCTAGTAAAGACATCAGGAAAGCCTTCACATTTTGGAATGATTTTCCCCAGCCCTCTTTACTACACCCAGTTCCAGACAGACTTGCTCAGCTGGTCTTCAGGTGGCCTTTGCAGGGGTGTGACATGATGTGGGGCTGGATGGTGGGTGACTTTGAACATAGCATAGGGGAATCCTGCTATTTACACTGGAAAAGGGTTCAGATTTGTTAACAGGACGGGGAAAATGGACAAAACTCAAGAGTTGTGTTGTGTCCAGTCAAGTGCTCTGAAAAACTGCTTGTTATTGAAAGAAAAAAAAAATTACGTATTTCTCTAAGTCGCAGAGATGGAGTAAAGCTTCACTCATTCATGTTTTCAGTCAAACCACCAGCAATGGGTCCTGTGGGAATGCATGTAGAAAAAGCATCGTTAATTATTAGTTAACCTCATCTTAAGATCGGTTTGCAAACTCTCTGGTGGAACATTTCTGGCAGAAAACACTTTGTCAATGATCAAAGCGCTCCATGAAAATGTCAATATGGACAATGGTCCAAGGGAAGACAGGCAGGGTCCCAGTAGAGCTCAGCCTGCCACACCAACCTGAGTCCATCTTGTAGACAGTCCTATGGGGAGGATAGGAAGCAAAGAGCCTGTGAGCCCCAGCCCAAAGCTCCTGACTTATTGTGGAGTACCTGGCCCTGGCCAGAATGGGAAAACAAACTATGGGTCTCATACAAGGAGCACGTAGGACCTTCCCGCTCCATGGAAGATAACGTCAGCACTACATACCCTGCAAATCAAATCATCACAACACCTGTAGGTCCTGGATCTTTGTGGTCAACCCTCCTGTTGATCTCATGAACTGAGGAAACCCTGTTTGATGTCAGGAGGATCAACGCTGTAACTTGCAACACCTGGATCCTGAAGGCAGGGAGGATATATGAGGTCCTGAAGCAATATCTCGGAGCCTTGCCAGTTACCTCATCTGTATTTAGATTGTGGTCTCATAGCCCAGTTCACTGTCCTCTGAAAGGGGATGATCTCACACCAGCAGCCTCCCACTTCCCTCTCAGAAGACACGGCAAGGCAGAAAATAGGGCTTTGTCTCTATTTGATCACTTAAAACAACAGAAAAGATGAAAAGTTCATGTTCTGTCACAAAACCACCCAAGGACACTTCCAGTGAAATCTATGTAAGATACAAGTAATCGTCAATCAAATATTTGAGATTAAGGAAAGATTTATCTCTAAGAATATGTAGCTAAAGCAAAATATAGCCTAGAGCTGTAAAGAGAGATGTCACGTGTGGGTATCATCGTGTTAGTACACGGTTGGTTGCCTACAGGAGCCTACAGCTTTAGGGCGACAGGCTAAAACCTCATGTGAGGAGTCAGTCCCATACCCCAAAAGTCTGTGCCAATAATGAGGAGAAATAAAGTATTTTCAGCATTTTACAGACTGTGGGAGCTGTGACACTGGAAGTGCTATGCAATTAGTGCCATTCAGCCAGATTCTCCTAAACTGAATCCAGTAGTCACAAGGGCACTCATGCTCCACTCATCACATCGCTCTCTCTCCATGACCGTGGAGACACGACCAGGATTCCGAGAGGAGCCCCTGCGCAGCCTCCCACTCATTGACCCCACGGCACACGTCGTCCTCCCGTCCCTTTAGGACCAAGCCACCGTGCTTGGCCCGGGCACCTTCTGATGCACAAAACCTGTTAGTAAGGAGAGGGCAAATGCAGAAACCCAGCCCCGGGCTGCCGGGGGGACCTCTGCACAGGGGGCCTGGGCACACCCCCCAGCCCAGCTCGTCAGTGCCCGTGGCAGGCAGAAGCAGCAGCAGAAGAGAACGTGGCTTTGGGGTGGTGACTTGCTAAGAGGATGACTCAACTTCAGAGATCCTGGTAGCCAGGTACAGACCCTTATCACCTGTATAACGCAGTACCTACAGTACCCACACAGGAATATGATGTGTCTATAGGGCTTCTATATGTTCACCTCCTCCCTGACGTGAGCTTCGCTTCTATCCCTTAAAAATAAATAAAGATATTGAGCGCTTACCACCTGCGCTCTGGACTACCATCTTGCCAATGTTTTTGCTCTGGGAACATGAAGCAACATATGTTAGCATTAACTTTTCTGCCTTTTTATATAGCTATAAACAGATCCATTGACTCCCCCCGCCCCCTTTTTAATTTTGCAAAAATAAATGCTTTCCTGGACAGTCAGAGCTCATTACTGAGACAGTGCACAGCTCCCCTTCGCCTGCCCACAAGAGCCAGAGCGAGGAAGCTCACATGGCACACAGACCACCCATCTTTGATTCTAGCGGGCAGGGAAAAATAATCTCCCATATTCCATATTTTTTTGAGACTCTTAAGATCATTTTTCTTAGGAGGATTTTTTTTTAATGCATCTTCCGTATCATAAAAGCTGTTTATTGTTATTTCTCTGAACCATTTTTATTAGAGAGGTCTTTTTACTGAGTTTCATATGAAAGATTCTAACAAAGGCAAATAAAATTATGTCTATAACTAAGTGCATACTGCTACAAGCTCACGTCCCTCCCCACGCCAAGAAGAGGCTTTGCGTAGTAAAGATAGTATAATAGAGTCAGGGTTTTCAGAAAGGCTTAATACTCACAGTCAGGGCCAGGTCCGTGCAGGAGCTCAGTTTCCACTCAGGCACCATTAGTAGATGACTTCAACCAAAGTAAACGTGATGTCACTCTCCTCTTCGGCTAGATCCGACCAGGCACAGCCTGTGGTCAGCATCGCTTACCCAGGAGCTTTCATTCCCTGTGCCGTGCATGAAGGAAACTGCTCCTCAGCATAAAACCAGGGACGGGATATTTGTGTTCAGACACGGTGGTCATCAGCACTGTGAAGCACAAGGACATTTCAGCTTGTGTAACGCACAGTTAAACGAGAGGGGGGTTTGGGTGAAGAAACACAGTGCCCGGAGAGGCCAACCGAAGTGACCACAGCTCCGCAGCATCTCATTCCAGCAGCCGTGGATTAACGTACAGGTGGTCCCTGGGGAACTGCACGCAGTGTTGGCACCCTGCATGTCCAGGCACAACTGTGAAAGTACCGGGGACAGGCAACAAAAGGGGTCACTCAGGGTAAAGGGTTTTTGGTTGTGGGTCAGGCTTTTCCTGGGGGGATGTTGTTGGTCTTTTTTACTTCTTCAAAATCTTCATGAAGGTGGAAAACACTCAGCTACAATAGCGAAAGGAAGGCAGAGCGCTGCTCACACCAAGACCCCTCCCAGGTAGGAACCAGCCCTGGGAGACTCGACCCTAGAAGAAGCTACTCTGTCCTCCAAAAGCTGCTCTCCTCCCACTCACTTGCATCCTCCACTTGGCTTTCGCCTTGGCAGCCTCCAGAAGACCCCAACTAATCTCGTTTCATTTACATTGGGTCAGAGCACAAGCTTCCCAAAAACGTAATTGCCTGGAAAACCCACTATTCCTGCAGCTGGGTCTCCAGGAGGGGTTTTCACACACCCTCTGGTTTTGTAGCAGGGGACGAGGACATGGGACCGGAGGAGGCAGTTACACAGCATCTCTTCCTACTCAATTAACTCAGTGAGCCCGGAGGAAAGCTCACCATCTGCACAGCCCGTGAGTCACCTCGGGACTCAGGCAGTTTACTGTATATATTAGTCAACAGAAACAAACAACACAAATCCCCAGACATTAAAAGCTTTTTAAATTTTTTGGTTTTTTCCTCCCTCCCCAAAAATTTGGCTACATATCTCTAATTATAATTTTCTGGAGATTTAAAAATATTTAATTGTGGTTTCTATAAACATGAAGATAAATTACTACATCTAAATGTTGGTTCTCAACAGTAACTAATGCCTCTCAGGGGGCTGCTTTTGTTTTACTAAGACAGAAAAAATAAGTTGTAAAAGATTTTCTTTGTCCCTCTCGCTCACCATGGAGGGGAGTGGGGTTTGAAAAGATTTCTTGTAATCGCCACCGAATGCTTTCTAGCTGATGACTTTAGACAGCATTATTAAGTAAACCAAAGGGGAAGATTGATTTCCAAGATGATACATTGTAAAGTCATGAGAAATTAAAGCTTAAGCTTTTTTTTTTTTCAGAAAATGAAGAGGCAGTAATTGCGATGAAGACACTAAGACAGACACTGTACCACCCACCAGTTCCCCTTTTCCAGCTTCCAAGCTGACTGGCAGACAGAGCCGTAATGGGAAAAGTTTAAAAGTCTGGGGGCTTGGGTCTGGATGAGCAACACAACGTGTGTGAGCATCCCCGAGGCATATCCGGACTGTACGAGCTTCCTGGATCTAACTCTTGGGCTGCAAGGCTTACAAGGATGTGCCGAGGTATCACATATTCACAGCTTCTCTTTGGGTTAAAAAAACGCCCCAAGAGCATCACCTGTTTCAATATTGCCCTGTAACGGCTACGGAATATCAGTCTGCAGGCACGGATGAGTGAGAAAATGGGAAGCGATAAGGAAGACAGCCCTGACCAAACCTTCCCTGAACCGAAGCAGCAGCGTAAGGTTGTACCAACTGCAGTTACATCTTACAGAGTTTGACCTCTCCATGTTAAAAAAAGTCCCTAAAAAGGGGGAATCAGGAACTGAGGCTGCTACCAGGAACTGAAAACATTGTGATGGTGTTGCCACAGCTGCAACACTGCTGCCAATCCTGTGACTCCTCCGACACAACCGTCGGAGGGGATTGTTTCTGTGCCACGCGTGGTGTGCAGCCAGTCTCCTCGGGCCATGCCACGGGTGGGAGCCCAGCTGAACTGCGTGTGCACCTCCCTGCCCCTCTTGGTGCACAGCATCCCTCTGCCCTGCCAGCACAGCTCTGCGCATGGCCATGCTCTGAACCAGCCTGAGGGACTGATCTCCCTTCAAAATAACCCCACAAACCATCCCAGTTTATGAGGATCTTTCCAGGGATTTTGCTTTTTAACACCAGATGAGTTCCCTGGTTGTGGCACAACTGAAGAATGGAGGCTGCAGCTTGGGAGCAGGAGCAGACAGAGAGAGGAGGTGGAGAAACTGCCACCAAAGTGGACATGAAATACCCAGGCAGGACAGAGAGGGACCTGGAGAAGGAGCCCTATGCAAGAGAGAGCACCCTGGGGTCTTTAGACGGGGATTTCCATCAAACCCGAAGCTTCATGAGCAGGGAAGGCACAGACCCTCTGGGCGAGCAAGTTCTGCCACGTTAGGGCACGGAGGCTGCTCGACCATGGACTCCCATCCACGGACCACTAATGCTGTCACTTCCTCCCGCTTTTTTGTAAAGTGGTGATGTTTTGCATTGGTTCTTATGCAAAGCTTAGCTGTCTTGTAATGAGTTTGCCTGTCCCAAAGAAACCACAGCCCTTGCTGGGACATAAAAACATACATGGAGAGGCAAAGATTGGTGACAGAGCTGAAAGTTGCCCAATTACAAGCTGCAGCCCCAAGCTACCCTGACTCTTCCACCAGCCCATGGTGTGCTGAGCATTCTCCAGAGACAAGGAGACGGAGTTCCCACCCAAAACAGCTTCCAGGCTCCGGCTGGGCAGAACACAAGGAAGGAACAAACCATGTATACAGCTATATTAACCGTACGTTCATCGACACATACTAATAATAGATCCCGGAAACTGCTCCCAGGTTACTCATCCTGTATGTCCAGCCAGTCCTCATGGTTTCCATAGGCATAGGGGAGAGGTGGGTGTCTTTCTTGGTTTCATAACAGTACTGCACGCCGATGTGTAATAAATAAAGCTGAAATGGAAATAATCCAACCCATTCCTCTTTGAGCAGAGTTCAAGGAAAATATTGCAGCTAGAGACTATAAGCAGACCCAGTAAATTAGTTTCCCTCGCCTCATTCTCCTTTTGTTATTAGGGTGTGACTAAGACTTTGCAGCATCAACTTTAGGTCTTAATTAGAGATTCTTGCTGCGAGCTCAAGGGGTATTTTAAAATCACGTTAAAAATACCATAGAAAGTTGCAGCATGCATGCAGACACGATGCAAACCCGTGAATTGGGCTGGCTGAAACGTAGTCATGGACCTGGGATTTTTCCTTTATCTTAAGCTTCAGATTCCTCTGTATTATCTCCTGTATATTATCTTCCCGTGCGAAGGCAGAGGGACTTTAATAGGCCGCTTCCAGCTGTCCTCAAATATTTATATCCAAAGGACTGCTTGACTTTCTGGAGTCATAAATGGAGAAAAGTGGGGCTGTATTATAAGGAAAAGCTTATTGCCCAGGCTACTGCTTAAGACATTATTGTCTGACCGTGCTTTCTACCCAGTGCTCGCTTCAGACGACTGAACTTGACCTATCCGCCCATCATAAATTAAATTCTTTGATCTCGTCTGTAACAACACAGAGCCCTAATAACAATAGATCAAACCACGGCAGGGACAATATGCTTATTCTTTACCAACTAACTTTTAATTAGTAAACAGCGCAGGGGAAGAATCCACCTTTGCTGAACAAAAAGGGAAAGAAAAAGCATTTAGTACTTGAAAGCAATCGCTGATAAAGAGCAGAGGCATCTTTCAGAGCTCTACATCCTTGTTCTGTTCATCTGAAAAACCACATCATCCCCAAGCCATTAAAACCAGGATGAATTTCACATTGTAAGAAATTGCCGTGAAAGCAAACATCAAAAGGAGCTGGGGAGGAGGAAACAGGTCAGGTGGGAGAGAAATAGCACGATGCCTTTTATCGACTCTCCATACAGACACATCTCGCCGATTATCTGCCTGGATCCTCGTTTGGGCTGCGCTGGTCCCTGTGGTTAGTACAGCAAGCCCGGCTGCAGCTGAGTCAGGCTCCCATACCTCGCAGGGGTGTTCAGTGTTTGCAAAGCAGCTGGGAAAAACCGCACGGCTCTCATCGAACTGTTTATTTTCTGCGTGCGCAGGGTGGATTTGTTATTGCAGAGATCTGCAGGGGTTCCCCTTGACACTAAATAGCTTCAGCTGGCTCGTATTCCAGGTGAGTTTATCCGCTGCTTTGCAGCGCGGCTTCTTCCAGGGAAGGAGAAGTACTTTAAATGAAGTTTTCCTTGCCAGGGATGTGCGTCTTGGGTCACTTTATGCCAACACAGCAGCATACCTTCACCACGAGGTGCAAAAAGCATCACTGGGAAAGTGGAACATTAAGAGATGTAGATGGTGTGCTCGCGTCAGGCTCGTTTCGTTAGGAAAGCAGGCTAAACCCCCAACGCAGCTTATTAAAACCTGCCTGACACAGGAAGAAGACAAGCCAAAACCAACCCAAACTGCTTCTGTGGCATTACCATGTCCCAGGCAAACAAACCCAGCCTGCCGCAGACCGCGAGCAGGAAGCGAGCCCGTGGCCAGAGATACTTCACTGAGCCTCTGAGCAATAATCGCCTTGAGTTTACCCTCTGCAATCGCCCGTGGTGCCAGCAACGCGCTCACCGCGGCTTCC
>NW_010247022.1:60179-67046 GCF_000690775.1 Eurypyga helias | reverse complement strand
GCTCCACGCATTCTCGGCCAGGTTTGATACTAAACCAAGTACCTGCTGAGCCAAGGTACAGGGATTTCCTCAGCTGTGTCTGGTTGTAACCAGCCACCTACCACCTTAACAAATAGCAAGGAGCCAATTTCTAAACAATAATTCAATTACAGAAAGGAAACTTGAAAGCAGTGAATAAATAAGTCAACTGCAAACCCTCTTTTCTAGCTGGATGTCAGTGTACTTGAGCTATTTTACTAACTGATGGTATCAAACCCCCATGTTTTACAACTGAAACGCAGCCCCTCTGCAGTGCAAGGCTGCAGGGAGAGCAAATTAAAATCTGGGTTTCAGCTGAAATTATGGGATGAGTTTCACGTAAGAAAAAAATCTTAATAAGCAAACCGGAATTCAGTCTGGACACCAGGGCAAACACTGGGGCTTTTATCAAGTGTCAAATGACCCTTAATGACTACAAGTGGACAAGCTGGCCTCATTTTTGTGTCAGCTGCCCGTTTCCAGGACAGAAGACACAAAGTGCGACACCCCACAGGTTCTCCCTGTGCTGTGGGATGGGAACCCATCCCAGGCAGGCTCCAGGTATAGTTCCCAAACCAGAAACATTTAGATTTCCTTTCTGTGTTTTAAATTTCTCTTGAAAAGTTATTTCATTTGTACAAGACAGCTCATACGCAGACCGATGACAGATTTCATTAAGAGGACAAAGATGACTGAGCGTATGACTGTGACTATTTCTTCAGACAAGTTTTCAGTTGTTCTCTTAGAAGTTAAAAAATAAACAAATATGGTAAAGTTTTTCCATTGAAGTCTCCGAGCACTGACACAGGATGAAATCCTGCCCACACTGAATGAAATAACTGGCAAACAAGTCAAAGTTGGTGTGGCACACATCCATACGTGTGAGCCTTAGGACACAGGAAAAGCACAAACCCCTTTGCGCATTTGGCGGCCACAACACCCAGGAATAACACGAAACTAAAACCAGCAGAACCCACCCAGAGCACTGGCAGGACCCAGCCTTCGGTCTGCTCGGAACTGGGAGGATAACACGTGGAAATCCTCCACTCACGGATCTTAAAACCACCGTCACAACTTGCATCCATTAATTCCTGATAGAGCTACAGCTGCCGGGCAGGTTGGAGAACCAGAGGTAGATGTCAGAGACACGCTTCTCCTTCCGCCACCACTGCGGATGGTGCTGAGGCCACGCAGGAAAAGGCCATTTTGTTCCTCAGTGGAATAACAGGCGGCTTTGCCACCTACCACTACCCGCCGCCTTGTCAAAGCCTTGCGTATTGTGTGTGGTCCAGACTTGGGTCATGCAACCAGCCAAAGCCCTCTCACTCCATTTCCAGTTCACATCACTCTAATAGGCCCTCAGCTGGCCCCAGAAATTCCCAAACATCTCTTTCTACAAACAAGGAATTGGGTTTCTTTTGTCTTGCAATCAGGGGAGACAAATTCTCCCCTTAACCACAGTTTAATTTATTCCTTTTGGTTGTTATTGCCTCCACCTCGTACAGCTGTCTAGACTGGGGTGGTGGTTTTTGTTGGTTGTTTGGGTTTTTTTTTTTCCCCTTTTTCTTTTTAGTTCAGGATTTTCGGAATCTGCCTTTGCTTCTTTCCGAAACAAGTTTATTTTTAGTGTCACTTTTTCCATTGGCAAGATATTATGGCTGAGAGAGCTGCTCTCAGAGGAACTGCTCTGCTTTCAGTATGAAAATGAAAAAAATCTGCCTGGTTGGAGGGCAGGCGCAAGGGAAGGCAGCCGAGGTAACGGTGAGACGGTCGAAGCGAACAGAGTCCCACGCACGGCAATAAAGGTTGGCTGCTGGTGCCGTTGGCAGCTGGCGCTGCCATCAGGAAGAGCACAGGTCCCTTTCAAACCCAAACCTGCTTAACCAAGGAGAGTTACGTCATTTTCCAACGTTCTCTTGGACTAACCTCCTTGGATGGAGCTCCATGTGGGAGGATGCCGACTGGTCTTGCACCTGCCCAAGCCACAGCGCTCTCAACTCTTCTCCTGTTGGCTTCCAAGAACAAGTAAACTGGTCAAGGAGCCACCAGAGAGCTTTAAATCATGGGTAACCTCATCACATGAGTCCTCAACTGGCACCACACAGTTGTCAGGTGGTTTCTCACCAACAGGGGTCACAGACACAACTTAATATATTATTTTGCTTTGCTTTTTACCCCCCAAACCCTCCTGGCTGCCTTCTTGCCATGCTGACCGTGCTTGCTCCTACTCTTTCAGATCAGTATTTATACTTGGAGATACAGATCCCACTCTGTATCTCCAAAATATGGAAACCCTCCGATCTTGCCACAGTTTAGCTGCTGTGTGTTTTCAGAAAGTTTCAGCTGAGAAAGGGACAGTGGAGTTCAGCCCCAAGTCCCCTTCTCAGCTGTAGAATTAAATCTCACTGCAATGGTTGTCTGCTTAATTGCCACCAGTTTACTACCTTGCAGAGAGTAAGGGCTCAAAAATCCAATGTTACTTTTGTAAAGGAAGAAAAGGACTTGAAATAATTGGATAAAAATGACTGGTCTCTTTTTTTTCAGCATTCACAGCCCCTAGAACAAAGGTTTCCTGGCTCCCGACATCAGCCCAGCTTCACTGTTGAGCACGAGACAGCCCAAATACAGCAATACCAAGAGGGGAAAAGGAAAAAGTAATATATTTTAAAGCAAATCCTTCAGGCTTTTAGCTTGGGAGTGAAGAGGTGGGGGAGGGCATCCAAACACACATGCACACAAAACCCCAGAATTAAGCAAGCGAGACCATTCCAGTTGAGCTGTTTCAGCCATTGTCTTACAACTTTAAACCCAATTGCTTCTTTTTAATGAGGCATTTTCTTCCTCTTAACCACCCAAATCTAATCCATGATGTTAGTCCAACTCAGAGAACTTAAAATCAGAACATTGGGGTCTTTCTTAATCCTCTTAACTTGCCAAAGGTTTTCTGATCACACACCTCTTCCTTCCTACTTAAGACTGGTTTTTTTCCATCACCCTTTGTCTTCTGTTTACAGCTGTGAAAAATTAGGATCCAAGCAGTAAAATCTCTACATAACAAACGAGCATTTAGAGATAGCTTGCATATTTCACTGATGGAAACCAGGCATATTTTCTTAATTATTTCATCAAATCATACGTATCTAACAGTTCCCTGGGCTGAAATACTCAGCATTTCTTGAAGGACATTCTTTAATCCAGAGTCTTTGGTTCTACTGAATAATTATCTTCAAAAGATAAATCCTGTCTCATGCTATGGTCACTTTGCACCTCTCACATGATGTGGTAGGTCAATAAAGCTATTGTGGTGGGATAGCTTCTCACGTGGAATGCAGGCATCCTTGACTTCTTACAGGCCCTCCTGCCTCCTGAAGCCCAGTGTGTCAGGAGAGGATGCAGGGCTTGACCACTGCTACGGTCTGGTCATTCCAGGCGCATGTCGGAGCTAACTGGACTTCTCATACAAAGAAGGTGGAAAAGCTCTGATCCAGGACTGATTGATTTCAGGGCTCACAACCAGAGGCGTATAAACACACCAGAGATCTACCGCCTCCCTAAACTTGGATCTTCATCAGATCATGGCTAGGCTAGCACAGAAGACCGACACTACTGGGTTTCTAAAGGACACGCTGCCATAAAGACAAGGGAGCCATACTGGAGTGAAAAATGTACATCAAGCCCTAAGAGGAACCCCCTGTCCTTCATGAAATTTAATGGTGAGAAAAGGCAGCAGGTGACCTCAGTAATTTTCCAAGCCTATCCACTTCCAGGTTTCCCTTAAAACTTGTGAAATGCTACAGCTGCTAGAGGACCACTGGTTCCTGGAGGCACTGCTTGCCGTTAGGCTGCACTGCAGGAACCAAATGTGCCTTAGAAGCCTTTCCCGTCGCACCAGTGATGTGCTGACAGCATTAGCTGCTTTCAAGAGGAACTGCGTGATACAGAGCAGGAAGGGTGCTGAGCAATGCAAGAGCCGTGAGTAAGCAATTGTCCAAGGGACAATCCCACTCATGTCCTGGTCCAAGATCATGTTTAAGAACAAAAACAGAGAGAGACTTCCTTCCTGAGCCTCGCTGCATAGGTCTTCTCGGAGATACAGGTTTTACCCAGTGGGCCACTGAGTTGAGACAAACTAGAAGCCAAGCAAAGGGCTTGAACCAGAACATGACCTGGCACCTCTCCCAAGTTCCTTTCGAGTTTGGTTAACATTCCCCACCCATCATTTTTCATGTGCATGTGCCACATCACTTCCTGGTTCTGATTTGCCTGCTATTTGCCCCACGGGTAGGGTGTTACCCATCAAGACTCAAAAACCAGCATGTAACCCCTCCTCCCCCTCCTCATAAACCCCCACACCCATCTCTGAGGGATCCAAGCATCCCTAGCGGGAAGGAGTCCAAGAATTCTTTATACACATAAGAATGTCCCCTTGCCACATCATAATCCTGTTTGCTACCAGTGCCACACACTGATGGTCTAGGTCAAACTCCAGATGTTCATAAACCTTAGCAACAACTGCTCAGAGAAAATGCAGATAATTGGTCTCATACCTACTATTAGAGAAGAAAAAAATACACAACAAAAACCCTCGAAAAACAAAATACATGACAAAGGAAAACGTGCGATAAAAAATGCATCTTGGTTGCTTTTAGCATTCTTTTCTAAAAGCTAATTTTAGCTCTATGGCTGGAGCTTAAGTGCAGATGCACATCTGGTGTAACCTGCCAACTTCCAGGGGTCTGATCCATAGCACCTTCCTCCTTGGCTCCAAGTGGCCATCTCGGATGGCTTGGGGTGAGAAAACGGAGCCGGTTCATTAATGGGGGATTCAAGATGTTTCCCTGTGTTCTTTCAGCTTCAGACAAACTTGGATAACGAGGGCCTCCCTGTGATGGGGTGCTGACTGTAAAACAGCTTCCTTCTGATTCCCCCAGCGTTCAGAAAGCGCTTGGGTTGTCATAAAAGCATTAATATTTGGCTTGTCACCATGTTTCACCACCTTTGCTACTACCATGAGTTCCATAAACGTGCTGTAGCCAGAGGAATCCATGCTGTCCTGGCCTGGGATGGCCGGCGTGCTATCTGTAGGTGCGCGTCTTCTGTCTTTGAATCGTCACCATTACCATATATGCCCTTCAAAAATAGTTTCCAGGCAGATGTTTATATTTTGCCTTTGGATTGGCTGAGGTTCAGAGGGGAACAGATATGGTCAAATTCTGCTGCTACTGCAGATAATGCAAATCCCCAAAAGATAAGTGAGGTTAATTATCTGCAATAAGGCACAGGAATTACAAGCCAAGCAAAGAATTTTGCATTAAATTGGGAATCTGAGTTGTATGGGCTAAATTCCCCATTAACCCTAGCAACTGGCAATGTTATCGATCAGTGTTATTTCCCAGGGTATTTCAGACTTTGCTCACTTCCAGTCACAAGTGGTTTGCATTACTGGTTTGCAGGAACGTGTTGCTTATCAAACTTGCTGCTCCATTGCACATGCTATATTAACATGCGGCATCAGGGGCCCGCCAGCCCCTCCAGCAACGATATGGGCTCCAGAACACAAGTTCCCAATTTTGGATGTGTGTTCCCATGCAGGAATCACCACATTCAAACACCTGAAACACAGCATCCGCTTCACTACAGCTCTTCATTTCTATGGTGTGCAGAGCAATTCTGTCCAGGGAGCCTCTTCCATGCAGGGGTAGCTTCACTGGGTGAAGTGAGTAGGTCACAGCATCACCAGCTTTGGGGATCTTCCACAGTGTATCCACACAGGGATGCGAAATTGCCATGAGCCTTTTTGGAGGTATTTCTGAAGCTCTTCGTGACAGGTGACAGAGCTCTGGAAAAGTGTTAGCTGTGTCTCTCCAGGGAAGGTGGATAAGACTGAATTGGTGAAGCTTCACACGCACCCTGATTTCTGAGCAACACATTGATCCAGGCTTTCTCTACCTGCCATCAACTCGTTCCCTGAGTCTGCATCCCTACCTCCTCACATCACATGGATATATACAATGGGCATGTACATACATCCATGTATATATATCTCTATCTCCATGGATATATCAGCAGGTCATGCCATGGCCAACACTGCTCTGACACTTGGGCTTTCGCCTGGCTTCCCCTACAACACAAAACACTCCTAGATGTCCGCCTTGTGCCCTTCGATCCACCCTGCCAAAATTTCCAGTTACACAGTGGGTTTTAGCAGACAAAGCTGTGAGCAGCACTTATTTATCATGCTATTTACGGGGAGGAAATGTATAAAACATGTTAAAAACTTTACAAGGAGAGCAAATCTTTCCAAAAAACCACTCAGGAGCACAAACTGAGTTTTGCCAGAATTCAGTCGCTTCACACAAGAAACGTGGTCTCTACAGGGCTTCGTACCAGTGAGAAAGGAACAACTTAGAGTGGTACTTGTCCCTAGTGCACATGCTTCAGCAATTAGGACTTTCTCCAAGCTTTATTTTTTTAATTCAGTTCCTGTGCATGGCATGCTTAGGTGAAAGAGGCTGCCCCCTCGGAGTCGGATGCTGGAGCATGCAGTAACTTCATTTACAAGGAGAAAGGAGGCAGCCGGAGGAGAGGGGGAGAGGATGTGTGAAACCCTGAATCAGGCGGTTGTTACCCCAGCATTCTTCAAGAAATTGCCGTGGTCTGTATAATGTGGGTAGTTTAGAGGAGTTGTGCAGTAAATATTTTTTCCCCGAGCACTTTTCATGCTCGAGTTTTAAGTTTTCAGAGGGATTTTTATTTACAAAAAAAAAAAAAGGGTTTTTTTGAAGGAAGATCAACGACTTAATGAAAAAAGTCTGAGATGCAAGAGCAAGGCTATCACTTCAAGAGTGC
>NW_010247022.1:53124-60144 GCF_000690775.1 Eurypyga helias | reverse complement strand
TAAACATCTTGGCAAAGGCAGAGCATCTAACCCCCTCCTACTCTATTGGCCTCCACTAAATTCTGCAGAATATTAAAACCCCTTGATGGTAACATGTTCTCGGCCAGAAACAAATCATTAGTTTGGATGAGGGCATCAAACTGCATCTGCTGTGTTCCCTGAAGTTCCAAGTGCAAGAGATTTAGTAGGGAGGGGAGAGGATTTCTTTGATAGAGGGATTTAGAAAAACAGCAATTGATAGAATTTTAAAGCAGATACAGATATGAGGGGATGCCTCTTTTACAGACAAAGACACATGGGAACGGTCTGGTGTAATTAAAAGTGGAGATGAGCTCAAGCTGTGGAGTTTGGAGGTCTGAACACTCAAGATTTTCATGTCAGAGCTTATGTTCTGCCCACTCTGCAGAGATAAGATGGTCCCGAGGCTTCGTCCATAGACCGATTTAATCAAAAGTCAGGAAGGGGTAAATCGAGGCTGACCTCTAAGCAAAAAGAAAACTCACAGGAAGGGGAAGGTCATGACATACTGCAGGGAACCTGCCTGGCTGGAAGAAAGCTGCAGTAAAAGGGAACAACCCACCACACTGCGGGGCCAGTCCAGCCCTTGGCATCCAGGTAGGAGAGCTTCGAGAGCACGCCAACACGCAACAAGGGGCTCTATGGTCCTGGCTGTTCCCATCATTGCCAAACCCTGCTACAAGGAGGCAGCAGAGCGGTGTGGATAAAGCCGTTGCCAGTTTTTAATTCACTTCTAGGTTTTCTTGCACAGAAGAAATTATTTTGGGGTCAGTTCTACTCTTACAAGAAAGCATTGCACGGCCAAAGCCACCCAAAGCAACTCCCAGCCAGCAGGGCAGTAGGTGATTGCTCCTACACAAAGAGGAAATCCCTCTTACCAGGAACATTAATGAGCATCAGGGACAGTTGAGAGTCTCTTTTCAATCCAGCCCCTCTCTCAGGTTTTTCCCCCCTCCAGAGAGCGCTAGCTTTCTGCTCCCTCAGAGTTTCTTCTTTAAGCCCACAAGAACATCCTGCGTGGATCTGCAGGGACAAATGATTTCTTGAAACACACTGGTCTTAATCAAACCTAATCTTTCATGACAGGACAGAACAGCCCGGACAGCTATTAGATTTAGCACAGCTACTCCGAGCAGCACTGTTTTGTCAAAATTATGCAACTGAGGCTTTGATAGGCTTTGGGGATATTCTCAGTGGTTCCCTATGAGCCTGTTGGTGCCCCTCACATTTCAATGACCACAATATGAACATTAAATGTATCTCCTTTCCCACAGCTGGATACTGTCCCATCTGTTCGGAGACAGCCAAAGTGTCAAGTAAGCCAGACAAGGCAGACAATTTTTCATGCAAATCTGTTGACTTTAGGATTTTTAAATATATGTCTTTTTAATAACCCACAGATTATCTCACAAGAAAACAGGTCATTTGCAAAAGTTCCTCCAGCACTCCTTGGCATCATTAGTTAACATCACAGCGTCCATATATTATTCACAGAAGAAAACCTGGCAAAAGGACAGAAAGAAGTGCCATGTAGAGTCAAACTAATGGTCTAGCCTGGGATGTTGTATCTGACAGCCCCCCGTCTGGATGCTTGAGGGATGGACATAACCCCCTAAACAACCGCACCCTCGAACCCCTCTCCAGCTGTGCAGCACAGGTGGAAGGAGAAAAACAGATTCAAAACATTGCACCAGCCCTAGGCAGGGGGATCAGCATCTTGTCACGGGCATGGGATCATCCCCTGGCACCTTCAGCATCCCTGTGCTAGTGTGGGCATCTCAGTACAGCACAGCATCACAGAATGGTTTGTGTTGGAAGGGACCTTAAAGGCCACCTAATTCTAAACCCTGCCACGGGCAGGGACACCTTCCACTAGACCAGGTTGCTCCAAGCCTCATCCAGCCTGGTCTTGGACACTTCCAGGCAGTAGCACGCAGAGAAATCAGGTCTCAAAAGAATTTGCACAAAGCCAAGGAAATAACCTGTTAAACCAACCAATATTACAGGTAGACAGTTCAGTATAAGCGTAGAACTCACAATTAATTTAATCCCAAAAAGCAGCCAATCTCACAGCCTAGGACCAGTCTCTGCTTGGCACACCCTGACTCATTTACTCATCAGATCCCTTGGACCAAGGTAGGGGTTTGAACAAAGTGCCTCGTGACTAGGAAACACTGCACCACGATGACACAGAAAAGCCTTTCTCACCTCTTGGTTTTCAAACCACCATTTAAACCTCCTTGCTTTTTAATGAGATACTCCACAATAAAACAGTCTGGAAGAAGCAGCTGGCAAAGCATCCTGGGATGAAAGCCAAAGAAGTTAAATGCCTTCCTACCATACTTTGTATGATAAATTTGCCATCAAGTTAAGGATGCAAGACCCTTACCTGACAGGAGAAGATGCTACTGGGAGGAGGTCGTCCACAGTAGCTTCCAGAATCTGGATTTCATGACCCTTTTGTGCCTCTGGTTGGCACCTAGAGCACACTTGGTCTTACCTGGGGTCTGGTACAGGACCAGACCAAGGATAAACAGATACCTACACCTTAGGCACGTACCCTTCATTCCTTTAAACATACATTTGACTAATCCAGCTGCAGCTCATCTCTCCGTATCTGAGAGCTGATTTGACAGAGCCCAGAGAAACACTGGGAAGCTCATGCAGCCAGGACAGCAGGACACTTTTATCCTTTGCAATAATGGGAGGAAAAGGGAACTGACTGCACCAAAGACCTCTAACTCCTGCTAGCAGCCTCTCAAGGGGCAGCTCTGCAATCCCAGGGTAGATGCCTGCCCGTCTAGCACCAACATTACCAGAAACGAGGCAGTCCATGTACATGGACTAAACAAGCATTGCATAGACCCAAGGCACTGTCTTCGAAAGCAGACCATTCCTTTTTCCCTACCATATGTTTTTCCTGGGAATGGAGGGACCATAGGTCTCAGGATACCTTGGGAACTTTGCCACATCCTCCAATTCCCTCCTTAAAAAAAAACCCCAAACCACCCAGCTTATTTTCTGAAACTGCTTTAAAGACATGGGTTTCTAAACCCAAAATGCGTGATGCAGAACAGCTGACTTTACGTAAGACCTGTTATTAGAAACAGTTCGTCGCTACACTGCGATTTCATGCGATGCGCCTCGTGCAGAGCACAGGCATACGCACCGCGTACGTACGTACGTCCACAACCACCCGGCTGAGAAGTGGGGAGTTTTCTGCCTTTAAGTGCCTGGGGCAGATCCTGACTCAGATCATTCCACGTTATTTTCCATGGGAGGAAGCAAGAGTTATTTTGCAGAGGGTCTGAACAGACTAGATGCCAGCTTCTTGCTGGTAAATACCACTTCCAACCTCACTTGCAGTCTCCAACAGATGTTTCTGCTTTAGTAATGGAAATTTTATGGACCATTTTCTCCTCCTGTTGCCTAGGAGGGAACAGCAGACCCAAAATGCCCTTAGAAACACACTGGTCTCCTCCTAAAATACACTTCAGAGCACTGTCTCCAGATCAGGGAGACAGAGAGAAACCACTCTGTTGTGGATTAGGTTCATCTGGAGAACCAGACATCATCTGCAGCCAGACGGCTGCCTAGAGGTTTCACTTGTCCGACAGCTTTCACTGTTTCCCCAACTGTTTGATTCCCAAGCTGGGTATGTACGAAAACAGGTTAAAGAGGTTTGGGAACTGCAGCATTATTTTTATGCCCTAGTTTTTGGTTGGCACTCATAATAGTTGGAGAAACTGAGGCACGTCAAGTCATTTGCCGGAGGATGCACCGAATCAGAGCGGAATTGAATCCACGCGCACGAGGCACTGGTGTGCTCATCACGAGACAGCATTTCCTCAGCGAGGAGCCAAAACACAAGCAGCATGATGGGACAGAGAGAGGGAAAACCTTTGCCAAAGTAGACAAAGTATGGAATAACATGGTCTGATGTGCATCCTGAGAATCCACATTTTCCCTCGCCAGACTCTCACGTCCCTGGGCTCACCCAAGCGCGTGCAAACACCGGCATCTCCCCAGACTGCTCAGATAAACCGTGGGTGTTGTAACACTCCTTAACCAAAAACCAAACAAAAGTTGGGGAATCCCATTGACTCACACCTGTTTTAATTATTATTTTTTTTTTAAGGGCCCAGGACTTAGTGAATGAGAATATTATCCCATGGGGATTGAGAACACAATGGAAACAGGAAACTTTTAAAAAGCATTTCTGTGGAGATATTATCTCACTGCTGTAGGACACAAGATTTACTTAATTGCAGCCAAGGAAGTTTTAGATTACGCTTTGCAATGTCTGCACGAAAGTCTCAGCTATCATGGGGAAGGCTCCTGGCATGGTTATTTCTTTTAAGATATGTGCCTTTCCCTGAACATGTTAACTGGAGGGGATTTGGTGATAATGCAAGTAGGTTCAGAATACTTCAAAGCCTTAAATTAGATTCAGGGCATCACAACCCACGATAAAGAATATAAAATTGCTTTTTTAGCAGATGACATCCTGCTTTCTCTCAGTGAAACACAAGCCTCTATTCAATGCCTTGGAGAAGTTTGAGTGGCTAACAATCCTGTTCCTGGTTCTTTTTGTGTGCATAAATATGACCAAGACAGAGGCAATGCCTCCAGGCACCTCCCAGCAAAATCCCTCTTAACTCTCCATGCCAGTAGTCCCTAGAAGGATTCAAATCCATAAGCCAAATCTCTCTTCACTTAAATAAACTTATAACAGTCATTCTCCAATGCTTTTATGTGACACACATCATGATTTTCAAAGATGGCCTAACTCCCCATTATCTATGCTTGATTAAGTCCACTTACTGAAAATGGCCATCTTTCAGAGTACTTAATTTTCTCCAGGGTCCCCTGGTCCTTGAGCCTTTAACAGTACTTGAACTTAATTCCACTCCACACCCCCCACCCCCAGAAAAAAGAAAAAAAAAAAAAAAGAGAAAATTGAGTGGAATGCTCAGCAGTTTTATACAGCCCTAGATGGGACCAATCTCATCCTAACTGGCATCCAAGAATCCAAGTTGCCTGTACTGCAGGAATGATGGAAACTGATTGACTGCAGGTTTGTGTCCCATGTTCCCAGTTTTAACTCCTTACACTTCATATTCCTACTCCCACTGCCTCTAGAGCTCTTGAACCACTTGGCCAGGTCACTGCGGCTTGTTAGAGCTGCGTGTGAACCAGCCACCTCCGGCATCCGGAGCTGATCGGCATTTGGTGGGTGAGGTGACCACCACTTGAGCTCCTCCAACCTTGTCTGTGATGGAAACACTACAGCTGGGTCCCCAGTATTCACTCACTTGCCAATTCTACCCAAAATCTGCTAAGGATATAGTACCTTTTGGACCTCCATTTTCTTACGTTGTTGAACTGGGCTCATGGAGCCAAACATTCTAGGAGGAACCGGTGGATAGAAACAAGCCTATTTGAAATTGGTTTAATTTTAAGGAAAAATTCAGATTGTCTCCTCAGTTCTGCATGGGAATAGCAGCGTGCTGCCTTCTGTTTCAACCTAACTTCTCCAGGCTTTGCCCAAGGAATCATTCCATAACTCTAAACACAATGATTTAGAATCCAGAACTTTAAAGGGAGGAGAGAGAAAAAAAAAAAAGACTAATTTACAAGAGAGAAAGTGAAGAGATGTTTGTGTTTACTTTGTTTTGAAGAAGAAAGCAAAGCTTAGCATTTGTATCCAGCGAGTGCTTCTGGATCTGTTATTACATCTGTTCTACCAGATTTCCCTGCAACAGTTCGTCTTATTTCCCCAGAACAATAAAAGCCATGAACTGCATGCCAAGTGGCGAGTGTCCCATGACCTTCTCCAGCTACTAAGAGGTTTCAACAGCTACTATGAAATGATGCAACCAATTATTTCCATGTGCTAACTTTCAAGGTATCAAAAGAAGAACCATCTTTCAAGTAACATAAGAATAAATAAGGATTAATTTTCCAGCCTCGTTACTTCTCTCCTCACGATGGAATAGCGAGCTGAAGTCTTCCTACAGCTTCTTCTGCCTTTGAATGTACCCTCACACCACACTGAGGCTTTGATGCTCCCACAGAGGTCACAGAGACCCTAAAGCACTGCTGGGGTTATCTACCAGCGGTTATCTAGAGCACTGCAATGGCTTAGCCACATCTTTAGCTGCATCCGAAAAGGCTTCCAGGGGCTGGAACTCTGAGCTTCCTTTCAAAAGGTGGCACCACCAGATCTCCGCACTGGTGGTTCTGCTTCCGAACAGCCCCTTAAATAAATTCCTGAACAGCCACATTTTCAGTTTTCTCTTTTTTCTAGGATGCGGTCCAGTAAGTTGACTCCTTGAAAAACTGCTCCAAGCTGTTGCCTTTCACTGGCGTTACAGCTGGAGCCCCACATTCATTTTAAGCTCATGTAAGTACTGCCTGCTGCACTCAGGCTGAGCTATCTCCTGGCCTCGTGTCCTCCCTACTTCATGCCAACACCAGGTTTGCCACAGTTAGTCCAAAACAAAAAAACAAAAAAACAAAAAAAAAAAAATCAAGCCTGGTGCTTACCAGCCTCCTGACGGCCACACAGGTACCTGGGGTTTAGTGCTGGCACAAGAGGGGGTGGAAATCCACGACTGGAATGAAGAGGGAAAGTGAAACCTGGCCCTTTGGCAGCACCTTGCCTTCTTATCAACTTGAACCACTCACAGAATACTACCTGAGACACCAAAGTCACTGGCTGCTTTCTGCAAACTCAACCTTCTGCAAAGCTGTACAAACAAGAAGGGAGTTTGAATGGAGATGGATGCAACAAGTTCTTTTTTCCAAGCCTCAAAATAAATAAAAATGTGTTTATTTTACTTCACACTCCAAGATTCAGAAAGGATCCTCTTTCATGCAATTAATCCATCCCTCTTGTTAGTATGAGGAGGTCTGCTCTATGGGAAAGGCTGCCCTCCATCACCACACGCAGCTGTTTTAACAATACTGCTTTTTTAAAATCTAACTCAGAACTACCTG
>NW_010247022.1:48967-53093 GCF_000690775.1 Eurypyga helias | reverse complement strand
CCGGAGGTGACCTTGCTTTCGGTTGCACAGCTTCCATCAAAATTCCCAGGGGCTTTAGACCAGAAAGACGACACAAAGCAATTCTTCCTCAATGCTGGGTACCACAGACCGAAAGTTACTGGCTTATTTAGCAACAAGAAAGCCAATTCTCATTGTCTGAGGGGAAAACAACCCTTTTCAGTTGCTGCATCAACATCATACAAGTTCACTTTTAAAAAGAGAGGACTTCCTCGAACACTGACCACTGAAATGTCTCAATGATTGAGCATGCATCAGCTCAGTGCTACAATCACAAGTGGTCAGACAAATGTATCAGTAGTTGTTCGTCTGCAAATCATACGTATTTTTCCAAAATAAATGAAGCGCACTCTGCTCTCCCTCTCCTCCTTTCAGCTTCCCCTGCCACAACCCCCCCAACCAACCGCAGGCAGGGAAGAACAAGCCATAATGCAGAACAAAACCAAAATAAAATTGAAACCCGATAAGGCCACATTCTCAGGGAGAAGCCATGTGTGAGATATTTTTGCTTAATTATTTCAAGAAATGTATGGCCCCTTGGCTGTCACCAAGGTTGGCCTTGTCAGGCTAATATCGTGACGAACTATTGTGCAGGCAATTGGTAGATACCTCAAGTATTTGAGGCCCAGCTAATCAGCTCACGTTTCATATTCTTCCAATTTTACACTGAAATAGAGCCCTTCCTGGCTTGTACCAAGCCCTTTTTCTGCTCTTGCAGGTGACAGCGATATGTCCAGTTGCAGAGACGTGAGACTTTGCCAGTTTGCACACACACACATTGCTATTGCCACTGTTCCAAAAGCAAATTTTCCTAATGCTTCTGTAGGTCTGGTGAGACTGAGAAAACGCAGTATGAAGTCCGATGGCAGATAAACAGCAACTGTAGATTATGGCCAGAGCAATAACGCAGCAGGAGGGCATTCCAGTGCCCGGGCCTCAGCCGGTCATGCCTCAGTGCCTTGTGCATCTGGTGGAGAAGACAGGTGCTTTCAGTCCTAAATGGTACAGGATATTGAAAATGCACCCGCTGATGGCGTTAAAGGGAGCTGTTTGCTTTCCAAATAGATCATCTTTGAGCTGAACTAGGCTTTAATATCTAGAGGGAATAACGGCATGATTTTTGCCTGTTACACAGTGGAGTACATAACAGACACTGTTTAAGTAACCTGCTGTGTGATTTAATTCCGTTTCCATCACGGCTTCGGCGTTCTGCCTACGAAGAAGACAAAGGAAAGCCTAGCTCAAACATGCCGCAACACCTTACCATATGGAAAGTCTCCAACTAATCAACTTTGTAAAGCACTAGCAATAGCAAAAAAAAAACCCCAAAACATCCCAATTCAGAGCCCATTGATGAGTTTTAATGATTCTAAGTGAGGCAAATTATTAAGGCAAGGGGCAGGGGAAACTACGGCATTACCGAATGAAACAGCAGGAGACTTGAACATGAAGTGAGACTTTGCCATTCATGCACCTGCGTTAAGAGCAAAGAGCGAGGCTGGCAAGCGATGTTGCTGAGCTGAGCCTGGAAATATGACACTCGGGATTCAAAATACAAGTTAAATCATGGCTTTAAAGCTTTAAAAATCCATTCTGGAACACTGCTCTGCAAAGGATCAAGAATCCTGCAGTAAAACAGGAAGATGAAGGCTGGGGGTGACTGCTGAAAGCCAAGCTAACACCACTAAAAATGCCTTGAGGAAAATTTGGTTTCCAGGCAATAACCCATCAGGTCATTGGTGTGAGCGGCCAAAGGACTGGAGCAGAACAGGGCAGCTGGGGCAGAAACCCAACTGCCCACAGACACACACCCTAAATTACAGCATATAGACAGCAAGGGGACGCTATCACGTAGAATTGTAGCAGAGACACCATCACTGCATTTTCTTCGGTACAAACCTACCAGGAACCTTGCTGTGTACTACTGCTCGCCCTCCCTAAATAGTACTGGCTACAAGAGACTTGTCCAGAAACGTGTACTCAGGTGTATTCTGGTAACAGAGCGCGTTAGGCAACACTTTAGGGTTTTTATTTTCTCACTGTCATCAGAACTTGCCCAAACTTCTGGGTGAAGAAGATAAAACCTAGTTTCTAATACATACAGAAACAGGATAAACAAAGGCATCCCCAGCCCTTTTTATAAACAGGAAAGAAACCACCATAATAAATGCTGATTTAAGCCTTATCCCATGACAATATGTAATCGCTAGGTCACAGCTTGACCTAGGGAAAAGATGCATGAAAACTAGAAATATGGCATCTACTAAACTTGTAAACAGAGCCATTTTGGGGTAGAAAACAAAGTTTAATTAAGAGAACAAAAGCAGTAGTTTGGCTGTTTTCCCACTCAATCACTGTGGACTTTATTATCACTTTAAACTTTAGAGGTAACGGTTTGCAGCGATGTCAAAGGTGACAGCTCATGAAACTGTGACCATGTTCAACAGAAAGATAGTAACAACGTGCCTTTCCTGCTGCCCCTTTTCCGTGATCCGATAACACTGTATACTTGCAGTTATTGGAAAAGATAAAGTAACCTATATCACAAAAAGCACTGCAATGACAAGAATAAAAAGGTGACAACCACTGCGTTGGCAGAAGCAATGCCCCAGCTCCCCATGTACTGCGGTGCAAGGCTGACGTTGGTCCTGAGCAACACAGGAACAAATCACTCCACAGCTAATCAGGAAAAGCTGCACAGGGTAACAGCTAGGATGAAATCCCACAAGTGGAAACTGGGAAGCTTCAGGCGAGCACAGAAATCTGATGGCACTTCTAGATGGAGATATACAACAGCAGAACGGAGCGTTTGACAGCACAGAGACCCATCCGAAAGGAAAAGAAACCCAGAGCGGTGCCTCCCTGCAAAAGCTTATTCCAGACAGTCCATTTTGGGGAGGAAACATGCCTTGGCAAAGGGAAGCAGGGAAGTCTGCAGTGTTTACAAACAGTATGTGAAGAGGTAGCTAGTAACCGGAGTGGTGCGGAATGTCCCTAAGGGGGGGGGGGTTTGTGGGAAAAAATGAAGAAATTTGGTAGTTTAACTTCCCAGAATAACGCTTTTTAAACCTCTCTTAAAGCATAGATTATGCCTTGTAAAATGTGAAAATAATGCCTCTGACAGTAAAAGGATGAACACCAAACCGATTCTTCCTATGAAGCTCTCACTACAGCAGCTACATGGCGACACGCACTTGAAAACAAAGCCGAACACAGCTGCCCCCAGTAAAAATTGCATCCTGTGTTGTGGTCTCAAACCAAACATTGAAAGAGGTTGCAAGTTTTGTGGATATATTTCATTTCCTTTGCACCACGGTGGCGATACTGGCATTCCCCATCGATAGAAATCCGTCTGGTATCTGGGCTTTGTGAAAACGCTGTCCCTAGTTTAACGTAGGGGTGGGCTATACTGCTCATCCTGCCGGATTATATAAAGATAATAAATGGATCTTGTAGTTAATCAAAGAGCAAAAGCATCTATCAACTAACAAGACCAAAGCTTCACAATTTGGGTAACCAACCAGCTCATTCAGCTCTGCCCGTGTAAGTGCATCCCTCCTGCGGGCACAAGGCAAGACCTTGCAAGCTCCTGTGCAAAAGGAACATCCTCCATTATGTACTGGAAAATTTGAGATAACCAGTACTCAGACTGTTTCCTTCCCAACACAGAATAAAAATTCTTCTCCGCTGAAGCTTCTGGCTACTGACATTATTCTCACTACTTGGAGCTGGAATAAGAGCCATGATTATTACTACTTCTTTTTTTTCTTTGAGAGACTTCATCCCTTGAAGTGGGACTTTCAAACTTCTATTCCCATGAAAATATTTATCCGAGATAAAGATGGATCAACTGTTTCTCCACTTTGTTTTTAAGGTTTTTTTATGCTCTGGTCTACCACCACACTATCAGCTGGAGCAGCCATCCAGAAGGCAGACCGGACATCCAGGCACTTGCATTCCAAGCTTCACTCCTTGTTACATGTACTTTGCTTGTTTATATCTCAAAAGATGGATTTCCACCCCAATGTACATTTAGTTTGTTTACGAGAAACTGCTTCAGTCTGCATGAATTTCCTCCTACAAGTCCAGAAGAGCGAGGTCCTGCCCT
>NW_010247022.1:44988-48936 GCF_000690775.1 Eurypyga helias | reverse complement strand
GAACTGCGGTGGGTCGGAGACAGACCTACCCAAACCCTTCCCCTTAAACCTTAACTGAATCAAATCAACACACCCCACCGGAACAGAGGCCATAGTGCTTGAAGGAGCAGATGGAGCTCCTGGATTCCAGAAAATATCTTAACATAGCAACCTCAGTGGCTGACTATATCTGGTGGAGCACAAAAACACAGCACCAGGCACACTGATCACCAGAGGAACCTGTCCCCCGTAGCTGCAGGATGGATGCAGGGGAAACACCTCTAGTTCTTCTGTACTTTCCAACCAAGCACTTGTCCATTGCTCACTTGAATGGCAGCCAGCTCCCAAAATATCCATTAAAGCCACCTCCAGCCTGTCCTGCTTCTGCCCCTTAGAGGGTTGTGCCACCTGTTTCTGACTGAAAGCCCCTTGTCTATCCCGCTGCTTGTTCAGAGGCTGGAATTCCCTGCTCTACCCTGGCTGCTATTAATCTGGCAGCCTGTTCCTTTAGTATGGATGTATTCTTACCAAATAATGAGAATAAAAAGCTCAAGTCTGGGCCTTTCCCATCCTAAGTCATTGAGGATGAGACATTGTGAACGGCCAACATTCATGACTGGCTTGTAAAAGCAAACACAGAGGCAACTAATCTTACCAATAGTGCAAAATCCTTCAGGGTATTAAAAACTATAACCTACTGTGAAGCATTGCAAAATGATACCGTGAATTCCATCTGCCTCTGTACCACAACGGTAATGCAACACAAGGCACATGGAGAAAACCACTGCTGATGCTGCACAGACAGCGGTGGTGACTGAATTGGCTACTGCTACTAAGAAAAGTCTTGCCATTATCACGAGTAATAGTTTAAAAAAAATACACTACAGCTGTCACACATGCAGAGAAAACTGAGAATCCAGCAAAGTAAGTGATGCTGTTCTGCTTTGTAAATCCACAGCTCATCCATGCCCTGAGCATGGCAATCAGCTCTAGAATTGCCCTGCCCTACACCTCAGGAGTTTGTGCTAAAGCCAGAAAACTAACAAAAAACAGGCTATGAGAAAAGATAAGGGTATGTGAGTGACGACTGGAACTGGAGTTGAAGCATGAAGGCAGCTCATCACATGAATTGAACAGAAAAGATGAAGAAACAGTTCATTTTTTTTCCCCCCTCATAACCTCTAAAAATTAGGGGAAAACCAATGAAATAATCAGGCAGAAAAGGAAAGTATGTTTTTCTGCACAACAGTCATTCGACCATAGAACTCATTGTCACAGGATGTTTTAGATGTCAGATAGAGGAATTCAAAAAGAGCAGAGGAAGTAACGGCGGTTGATGCGGTGAGGAGTGGAGATGTTAGAACACAGGGATGGAGGTGCAACAAATGAACAAGAGCCAAGCGGAGAGATCAGAGAGCGGATGCATGCCCTCTTATTTTTCTCTAATAACAACCACTAGCTACTGTCAGAGTGGGATAGGTCTATTGGGAGCAAAAAAGATAAATTAAGGAAGGAGTTTCCCAGAAGGGAGCAGGATGTCCATGTCCCCTGCACTTGATCCCAGCTGACTGCAGATGGTGCTTGGGACCAGAAAGCTCAAGGATGCTCAGGCACCTCCTACAACCATTCCCCAACTCCCTTCTAAGGGAATTAAAAGAAAACCCCAACCCTGCTGTCAATTTTCCAGAGCTCTCAGGAGATTGAGTTTGTGCTGTTCTATCCACCCAAAAGGTGTCACTGCCTTTTCTAGGCCTGCTTTTGTTTACTAACCAACTTACAAGATGAAGGAGCATCTTCATAAGACAGGGCAGGTATTTTGCCATTATACACACTTGCAGTCTGAAATCTGCACAGATTCGCTCCGACACATTTAGTTTCATTTTCTTCAATAATGTGTAAGAATTTAAAGCAACTACTTTAAAAGCTATTAGCCAGATAATCAGGTGTTCTGGTTCTTGGTTTTCTACTTAAGAGTTTCAAAATATAATTCAGACATTTTATCCCCACTACAAGGTAATTAAACTATTAAGCCATTCCCTGACATGAAGGATTATGGTTTATAGAGTTCGTCAAAAGACTCATTTTAAACTCCTGAAACTCAAGGTCCATCCTTGCTGCACCTTGGAGACTGCCAGAAACCACCAGCCCTGCCCACGGCAGCCCACGTTCAGCTCCTGTGCTCTCGGACGGAGCCACCTCACTGCAGGGGCATTTGTCTGCAGCTTCCAGGAACGTATTTACACATTCAGCTTATGATTCCAATTCTTGTTTCCTGCCTCTTACCTGTTTTAGGGCAACACAAGCATTATTCACCCTGGCTTTCCTCCAGGCTTTTACCACATTTACCTTACTCCTTCCCAGAGCCTTCCTTTGCTCCCATCTCCATTCCTGCCTCCACCCTTTGTACTGAGAACATCCCAGCATCTAGTGGTTTTGGGTTCTGGTAAAGGAAAACCACATACCCTAAACATCCTAGATGACAACACAGCTCAGTGATAATGAAGATGATGTACATGATGGAGAAAACTACCCTGACTGACAAAATATCTGCTGGTTTGAAATGAAACTCTGAAATCAATTTTAGAAAGATCAGAGTGGTGGGGGTTTTTTTGGGGGTTTTTTTGTGGTTTGTTTTTTTTTTTTTAAACACCTAGATAATCCCACACAAATCCAGAAGCAGAGCTTGTTGCATGCACCTGCCAGAAAAACTGGGATCCCACTACTACATGCCCCAGTGGGATCCTCCTGTGTGCAGTTCCCCGTTCTTTGGGACTGGTTTCCTTTGACATGTAGAAGACCCCAACACACAATCTGGATCATGCGACTGCACTTTCACAAAGGTATTAATTTCCCAGTAAACAGTAAGACTGGTACTTAGCCTCAAGCCACCTCTATCCTCCCTGACACTCATCCACCCACACTGTGTCTCCTCACAGAAGGCCATCTGTAAAACGCTACACCAGTCAACAGCAAGAGAATTATACTCACTGTTGGCCAACTGAGGAAAGATTAGCACACATCTGCCAGATACACTAGGACAGAATACTATTAGGATGAGACATTTCACTGGGGGAGGTCAGGGCATGTGTTTATCTTTTAAAGATCCTCCTAAGCACAACTGCCTATTAGCAGCCCAGACAGGCAGGTTCTACCCTAACACATCAGCACCTTGATTTCAGCAGCTGGATGAAGCATGTACAGCCCTAGTTTTATGGTTCTGAGGATTGTGATGGAAGGTGGCTGGATGTGTTACCAAGGTTCAACTGTAGCTCACTTCATTTATGCTGATATTGTGTATTCTTTTTTGCCTCTATAATCCAGATTTTTTTTCCTAGTTTCCTTCAGTAGAGGAGCTCAGAACAGCTTGCCCTTACAGGGATATCTGCTTTAGCATGAGCGGTCCAGGTGTGTCTGCTCATGAGAATCCTTATCTCAGTGCTAGGGCAGGTCCTTCATCCTCTCACCCCAAGGTACCAAATCTTGTTGTGCCTTTTCCTTACATTTATCACCAGTGAAGGAGATAAAATGAAGCAAAAACTAGACCAGGAGTTTAAGTTTGAAATCCAGCAACTGGCAAGTAAAATCCCTCTTGGTCTTTTGAGTTGTCTATAGTAACCAGAAAGCCCCGGGCTCTGTCCGCAGACAACAAACTCAGCAGAAGATAACTGAGTAACCAGAAATCATCTTCCCTGCTCCGCAAATGCAGGAGTCACCCACCCCAAAAACTCAGCAGTGCTGCCTTCTCCCAAACCCCATCAGGCATGCCAATTGTCTGCTGTTTCCTAATATTCCCCTCCCTTAATGGCATTTCTGGGTGTTTCAATACTTCCAATTCATGAGTCTTCCTATAGTTGGGGGAAAAAAAGCACTAAACCTAAAGATTCTCATATTTGATGGCAATGCAGCTCAGACAAGTGACAAACGTTCAACAGCTTAAATGACCCCATGGTAAGTTTTTTCCGCATCTTG
>NW_010247022.1:44075-44974 GCF_000690775.1 Eurypyga helias | reverse complement strand
ACTCTTTCCTTGCCTGTAATTCTTATTGCTGCCTACAGAAAAGTTACCAGAAAGCTTCATCTTGAGTCATATCTTGCTGTTACTCATCCTTAATCACATTACACCTGGACTACTGAAATATCTGTTTAAAATATTCCAGGAACTCTCCAGCTCGCTTAAGCACTCTGGGTCTGGAATGCTTTAGCCAGAAACATTTCATTTTCCAGGAAATGGATGATATCATCCCATTATCTGTCAGCTGCGCTGCACTGCACTGCCCATCATCCCAAGCTTCGCAGCTCTCCGCTGATTTACTCTCATCCACCCACTTGACTCCAACATTAGCAGACGCGAGAAGTTACAACAGTTCGGATAAAATTCTGCCTTTTTCACGGATTTAGCTGAAGCCATCAAAATGTACTCCTACAGATACTCTTTGCTTTCCTGGGAGCAGAGGAAGGGTGAGCAATGCCCTCCTCTGGGACACTGGGAAGGGTGTTGTCCCCCAACATGTTTGATTGCTTGAGCAAATCTATCCACGTTAGAATTTCCATAGATTTATTGCAACACAAGGTTATTGCATGAACAGCTGCTAGTCGCAGTCACAGTTCTGCCGAGCTAACTTTGGGCATGGTTGGGGAGAAAGAGTAATAATTTGGGGATTGGTTCTTCCCTCAAAACTATTTAAGTCAAACCAATAGGAGGAGCGCCTTCCCTGACAAATCTTGCCTTGCCTAAATGCCAGAAGATCGTGACTGTTCAGTGCTTGCACAGCACAAGACCTGGGAGACGCAACGAAAAGCCTGTAACCCACTTTGCAGACGTCTCTTAGCGACTGTGCATTTTGCAAAGCTCCGTTTTACCCCACCACAGCCTGCAGAGCGAGTAGCGATACAAGTCACAGGCATTTTCCAGTATAC
>NW_010247022.1:16414-44056 GCF_000690775.1 Eurypyga helias | reverse complement strand
CGGAAGAGTTTCTGCCAAGAAGGGCTTTGCAAAGGCACAACTCACTTCCCAAAATCCAGTTGTGAGGAAGGCAAAGACATGGGAACAGATCAGTGAGAGCAGGAAATGGGTTTCCAACTACTTATCTCACAGGGTTATGACTTCTTGGGAATAAATAACTAAATAGAGTTTACACATACTAAATTCAGAACAACCAAAATGCAGTATTACTCACAAGAAAGGCAAATGTTCTGGGCTTTCCTTACCTAGTAATAGCAGCAGCATCTGGATTCTTGCAAACGTACACTGACAGGGAATAGCGGGGAGGTCTGTAAAATTTTTTACATTTGTGTTATTTGTTTTTCCCCCTACAGAAGTGTGCGTGTAGATAAAAGTATGCCCTTTGGTTAGGGCAAGAAAGCACTGCATACTCAGGCAACAGAAGAGATCCTGAACTCTGGTTTTAGCAGGATCAGAGATTAAACTAAAATACAGCCAAACATCACGGGAGTAATGAGAAAAACGGAAGCATCACCAGGCAACCAAATTGGGTCAGTGGGGCTGCTGCACCTACCCCACTGCCATCCTGCCAGAGCAGCTCCGCAGGACAGGAGGAAAGTCATGGGAAAGCCTCGGGGAAGGACCGGAACAGGATAATTCAGTCAAAACCATGTGCTGCGAGCACAGAGTGATCAAGCGTACCGAGTTACAGCAGCCACTAACGCAGCCCCTGACAGCTAACCACACGGCGCAGAAACGTCTCCAGCACACGGCTACACAGCGCAACGTGACTGCGAGGGCGCTTCCGACACCTCCCGTTTAGCACGACTGCGCAGCAACTATCAACAAGCAGACCATCCCCATACTTCACACCACACCTCAGGCTCGCATTAGAACAATCTAACCAGCAGCTGCTTTAAGGAGAGCTGGCTTAAATAATTATTTATGGGAGTATTGCATCCTTCAGTTTTTTTATTTCACCCTTTTGGAACAAATTCCTTATTTATGCTCCTACTGTCCACAGCTTATCTTGAAAGCTCCCCTGTCACTTGAAGCCAGCTGGTGTGACTGAACAAAACATCATGACTCCTATTCTGGATCAGCTTTTACAGTCCCACCCTGGAGGTCTTTCTCCTTTATCTCCAACTCTTCCTTACTTTTCCACATCTGGGTAGCTCTCCTGAGGCTCCAGAAATACACGCACACTATACATCCTGTTTCTCCACCCCCCGTGACATACTGTAATGAATACAGCAAACACATGCTCGAGTATAAGTTGTTATCTCATGCAGGGCCATTAGCATCAGCTTCCTTCCCTAGATGGAGTCAAGTCCAGCTCATAGACTAGTTTTCCAGGTTGCACATGCCACATGCCTCCTTGTTCCTTCTCTCCCTTTCCTCCCATCAGGGACTATCCTTCCTGCTTATCAAGCTCAAGGAAAAGGAGACAAACTTAAGAGACCTCCTGAGATACTGATCTGCCTACCCTATAATGCAAAGCAGCTTATTAGTCATCTGAACAACTCAAAAGCCTCATAAAACTAACACAGATTTCACTCATTCCCTGCAGCCCGACAGCACCTTGCGATTCTGAGTAATAAAAAGGTAACAGCACTGATGGGACATCGCTTGGAAGCTCTCCAGCCTGTTTCAGCTGAGGAATGGAGGGATTACCCAGGGCTCTCATAGCTTACACCAGACACTGGAGGCATGAGGGATGGGGGAGAGGGATGGAAATCACCTACTCTGCAAACTCAAGGGACAGCTTCACTGTGAACCCAACAGATTCCTATACTTTGCACAAGGAAACCGAGCTTTGACACACTGGTCAACATGTTTCCTGTCCTTGTTTTTTTTGCCAGAAGCTACAACAACTCTTAATCTCTTCCAGTTCCAGCTAGAGTGGCTGGTTCTTTCCTGCAGGCAGTACAGGCTCAATGTTTTCAGATCCCAAAGTCACCAGATCAAGACTGAGGCTGATACAGCCAATACAAGGATTTCCAAAGCTGGACTATTCTTCAGCTCTTATGAGCTGGTTTTATTCACAACATAGCAAAAGCCTTCCCAATGCAGGGAAGCTCCTGGTGAAATTGGAGTAGCTGGTAACATCCAGCTTCTCTCCTGTCTCAGAGCCCAGTCACCACTGGCAGTGGGAAGACCCACTGACTTCACCAGGCTTTGGCATAAAGCCTAAGTGCAGAGAACTGACAGGGATGAAGTTTTGGAAGCATACAAGTGGCTGACAGATCCCAGAATGTGACAAAGCACTTACAGCATTTGCATACAAATGCTATTTGCTTGCTTATTGCTTCATTTGCTGCTCATAAGTCTTTTTAACATACCCTTTAATTCAGTTATTACAAAACGAGTGGATGAAAATAACTGCCTGAAGTGAACTCGGGCAGGGAATAATCCATCAACCACTGTGCCTATATACAAAAAAAGAGTTAGAAATCTTCAGTAAGAAATGGTGCTTTGAGGGGAAAACCCTTAGGATTCAGGCAACTGTTGTAAATACATGGCCCTGAGTTAGAGGAGCTGGAAGGCCTAATTCAGAATGCAAATATTCAGATTAAAACAGACTGCTAATTAACAGCAGGCTTCATTACAGAAATTATGCATCTTTAAAGACGCTTCCTAAGCACACACATTTCCATCCCCATGCACAAACTAGCAAGCTACAGTAAAACATTCAGAGTCTGAACCCATTCGTTTCTTGTCCTTCCTGACCCTAACAGCCATTACACATCTCTTCTGTTTAGTCTAGAAAAGTCGGGGTCAGCCATGAGAAAGGAAGCGCTGTGGCAGGGCCAAATGACACCGTGCCCTGTCCCCGTTGAGGACCATGCAGGCGGCTGCCAGCAGCAGCCCAGCATCGGTTCCCAGGCCTTGACGGGGCTCCTCGTTCCATCTAACATTATGAGAGCTGAGAAAACAACCCCAAAAATGCCAAAAGCGACCTCGTCTAAAGATTATCTGCAAAAATCCCTTCTACTCCCTGTATTTTTAATGAAACAAGTATTTTCAGTAGTAGAAATGTCAGGTTTTTGGCCAGATAAAGCAGCTACAGTAACCGAGTGCTGAGTTTCATCGATGCAGACTAGTATATAATTAGGGACAAGTAGAGAAGTTACTTGTCAGATTTTAATCCTTGAGAAATAAACTCCGATGTTGATGTATGAAAAAAGTATTTCTCAAGTTGTAGCCTCATTTTACTCCTGTTATTTACCTTCCTATTGCCACCTGCTATTTTCAGAACGGTTTAAATACAAGGAACACATAACCAAGTCTTACATAAAGCAGACCTAACACATATGACATTTCTCTACGACTAAAAATGTCTTTTAAAAACATACAGTTAGCCCAGTGTATAGAAACTTGATTTACCAAAATAACTTGACAGCCAACTCAAAGATTTTTTTTTTCCAGGCTTCAGAGAATTACCCTGCTGCTGAAAACTGGGTCTCAGACCTCTACAGCTTGTGCCCCAAACCAGGTAGACCTATTTCACAGCCACATTCGGCTGCTCTTTAAAACTTCTCTTTCAAGACAAGATAATGAATCAAAAAGGACAAAACAAAGACCTGCCCCATCGTCCCAAGCTGCACTCAAAGATTTTTTTTTTCCAGGCTTCAGAGAATTACCCTGCTGCTGAAAACTGGGTCTCAGACCTCTACAGCTTGTGCCCCAAACCAGGTAGACCTATTTCACAGCCACATTCGGCTGCTCTTTAAAACTTCTCTTTCAAGACAAGATAATGAATCAAAAAGGACAAAACAAAGACCTGCCCCATCGTCCCAAGCTGCATCACCTGTTGCTATCAGCTATGGTTCATACCAAATCCGAATGACCCGTGCAACCCATAAAGTGTACAGACTGCAGAGTCAGGCAGCCTGTCCTGTGCGACAGCAGCAAACACCAGCACTGAAATAAGCAGCTCAGCATCACAGTTAACCAGAGAAAGGTTATTTAAAATTTCATCTTGCCCAACTGAAACTATAATGTGCCAATTGTTCTCTCCTGCACCAAATCACTCCAAGAGTAAGCGGCCTGAGCCTACTCCTAATCTCATCTCCATCTTAATTATTGATCAACAAGTAGGATTCCATTTGATACACTGATATATTTTTAACCATCTAGAGGCCTCCAGTTACCCTGTAGAAAATGAAAAATGCAGAAACAGCTTTTCCATTCTATCCTTCAGAGGAAGCGTTTGCTCTTGGATGGGAAAGGCGAAGAACACAGCAGGGCCCAAACGCTGGTCGGGCTGCGCACACCCTGCACACACCGACGGGTGCTTTTTGTGCATCCTACTGAGGATAATGTAAAGCCTTACATTAAGGAAAGATTTTTCAGCTGAAGGAACCAGTGTCTTCGCTCAACAACTTCTCTCTGCTTGCACAGTAAGAAAGTTCCAATAACTGAGCATAGCCCATGTAGCCTCTTTGAAGCGACACCACGCATCTCTGATTTTCACTGAATTCAGAACAATGCTGGCAAATCTGACGGTAGCTTAAACGTTGACTTTTGGCAAGGGCAACCGTGGCTTATTTTGGCCTAATAAGTCCAACGATGCAGTCAATGACGGTTTTATTCACTCAGGCGCACCTCTGCTCTATTCCTAACGCAGCCATAAAACTGCTGCTCTCGTATTCAGCACCATGCACCCTTCTGACATCGTGCTGAGAACAACATTTTTGCTCCTAAAACACAGGCAGTATGGGACTGAGAACGGACACGTTTTCATCTCTACATCTGTTGGAGACTTTTGTTCTTCTAAGTTATGCTGCCTCCAAGGAAGGAAGAAAAAAAGTCTCCTGAGTGCATACGATCACCATTCACCAGCTATCAAAAATGAAGGCTGGAGGTACAAATTCTTCCTTAGAAGATCAGAAATTTTGTAAAGGCACAGAGAAGTAAGTCATTGCATTCAGCCGGTCCCTCCTTCTATCATCTCCAAATAGAGTAAAGCAGCCTTCTACTCGCATTTTTTTCAATTAGCTAACCGTAATTTTCCTTGTATGGTAGAGGTCTGTACTATTACAGCTATTGAGGACTCGGACCACACAGCATACCCTCAAGAATGAGTAATGGTCTCATTTTCCATCTGCGATACGGTACAAGAGCCAAGGGCAAGCCACCGACACTGGAGTATTTGGAGTGGGAATTTCAGTTTTGCCTTCTGCTCCTGTCAAAGGCCCACTGTTGAAAGCCTCCAAATAGGACTTTATAAAAGCTGCTTTTCAAGGTTCAATAGAAATTCAAATGAACTTATTGCCTTTGTGACGGATTTCTGAGTCAGCTTTTCCAAGGGAGAGGAGAGGAAATATAATCAAAGGGGGTTATTCCTATTCTAAAAGAGGGAGCAGATCTACACTAGTCATCCTTTATCTTGTCATCTTCCTGACCACGGCATTGTGAAAAGCCCACAAGCAGAAACAGCAACAAACATCAATGAAATACTGTGCTCTCTATATCATTAAGTGCTGCAACGAGGAAGAAGGGAAACCATAGTATCTTTCTATCCTGCCTTTGTTACTCGCATCACACATTCTGGAAAGGACAGTACCCAAAATGTTACGCAAAACAAAGTAAATCCCAGTAGCTTAGGAAGAATAATTCATTGTAAGGCAGAAAACAGTCATTTCAGTGTCTCCTTGTTGACTGAGCTGTCAAAACATGAAAGAACGTGCCACAAGACCACAGCTGTCCTATGGTGGGAGGAACATTGCATGGGGCATCAAACAGTCCTGGCTCCCCCTCCCATAAACTTCACCACATAGCTCCCCCGACCAGAAAGCTGGATGCATGGGGAGATGGGTGGCAGTGGGGTTGAGGGAAGGTCTTACCTCATCCACGGTCCTACCAACACGCCATCGGCATGCAGCTCGAGTGAAGTCCCAAACTCCATAACTTGTTCGTGCCCCACCGCAATGGGTAGTGATGCTGCTCTGCACGAAGACAGCGGTTATCATCACAGCTTTTGAATTCTTCCCTTCAAGAAGCATCTTCTGGCAATCAGCCTGTCTGGGAGCTGGCTATCATCACACCAGACTGGAAAAGTAGAGTGCTTCCTAGTCAAAGTTTTAAAAAAAAAAAACACCAAAACCTAAAGCCCAAAAAAACCCCTTTCTTGAGTAACCAGAATGAAGGCAAATTTGAATTTCTAGCCTGCCCATTTCCTTTACTTTCCATCTAAAAGAAAGATTATTTAGATGCAAGGGTGTCAAGCAATATGAATCATCTTTAAAGTATTCAGTTTAATTAGACAAGGATAAAGAGGTTTAAACAATGTCACTGAAATCTAATTCTCTGTATTAACCTCTGTCATAAAGCAGAAGAATGAAATCAGTAAAAGTGAGTAAGTGATGGCTCAGCTAAGCTTATTTGTTACAGCCACTGCTCTCGAACAAAGTGATTTTTATGGCCATGAACCTCCGTAAGAGCAGAAGTCAAGGTCACGATAGCAATACATCATTCTGGGGGAAGAGCTGTACTGTAACCTCCCATCTGTGCACCGCAGGAGTGAAAGGCAGCTGTGACTAGCTACTTGGAGAATAAAGGCTACTTAAAAAACATGACATATCTATGCTGCGGTACGTTCTGGTAAGAGATGAGCCAAGGGAACTTCACTGAGCGTCAGCTCAACTCCTGTCTTTACAAGAGCCCGCACCGCACAGAAATCAATACCGAGCTGTGGAGCCGTGTCCCAACTTCACTTGCACTCTAATAAAAACTGAAGATTCTTAGTAGTATACAAACCAGATAGTTAGGATTTCAATTCCAAGTAGATTTTCCGTAGCAGAATAGTCGACTTAGCTGATGCTAGAATGCATTTGGGAAAAAGAGATAGGAGAGGACATGGATGAGGACAAGAAGTGAGAGATGAGGCTTCAAAAATGAGCCATGCATTTTATTTTGCATGGACAGAAAAAGACAGCACTTCATGCTATTCCAGTTCTAGATCAGCAATACAGCTTTATGCTTCAACGAGAGCTTGTATGGGTCTTACACATGGAAAAATTGTGGGGATAAGCAATTTCAGCAGCCTCCAAGGTTTCTGCCTACAGAGGCATGTTTGCTTGGAGCACTTGATGTTCTCTGGACAGAGCAGAGAGGCTGGAGGGGGGAAAACCCCCAAACCAAAGTCAATACATTAATAATGTTCTTCTCTAAGCAACCAAGTGGTATTGCTTCTTCATTACTTCACAAACAAGAGAATCCTCCAAAGCTCTGGCTGTATAACGCCTTGTCAGAATCAAGCAGTCATGGTAAAGAACTGGTGGTTCTATACCATGCAAATGTTCGATAAGGAGCACATCATCAGAGATGACAGCAACAAAATCAATGTGGGGAGTAAGAGACACTCTTAAGTCTCAATTTAAAGAGGAAGTCTGAGTAGTAATCATTTACTATCCCCATGATTCTAGAAGAAAATGATGTCATCAGAAAGATGAAAGACCTTACAGAGACACAGCCACATTCATTACTTCCCACTGAAATCACCAAGACTCAACCTGGAAAGAAAAGCTTCAGCTCCTCTGTGGTAGGATAATTAAACACAGAAGATGCTGAACAGTAAAGGCTTTTGATTTCCCACCACAGGGACCCTAAAGGTGCATTCAAACCTCCTTCCCGAACACAAACTTTCATCCCGTTATCAGTATAGTTTATTTGGCTCAAGGAAGTGGAAGTCGGAATTTTCCTTCTGGTCTTCCGCGACCCACTGAAGAAAGGGAACCTGTCCACACGGAGCTCAGCATTCCCATCGTACTTTTGGCTGTCAAGTGAGGGTCAAGGTCATCCCACCTTTAGAGCAGCGTCCTTGTCCGTACAACAGCTCTGCCCACAGCAGAAAGGCCTGGGGAGGGTAAGCATGGCACTTTTGCTAGAGGAAAAAGCTATTCCTTTGTGCTGGCAAGGTATGGTTCCTGACTCCGAGCCACGGGCAAAGAGTCTTTGTAGTGCAAAGTACAAAGTATTACACAGTCCAGATGTAGCTCGTAACAATGACAACCAAATTCTCACTGGAGGGATAGTTTTGCATGGCATAATTCATTACAAGTGAAAACTATGCAAGCCAAGAGAAAGATATAATCTAATTATTTCTGGTTCCTCAGGACTGAGGGAGAAAGGGAAATTGAAAAGCAAACAATGCCATGTTGCTCAATCTGGAATGCCGCAACATAAAGAAGTGGAAATTAAAGCACTGCAAAAAACACGTCAATTTTCAATAGATATGGCACTAACATATATTAATATTTCTGACAAGCCAAGAATGTCAGATTTCTAAGCAGAATATGAATCACATTAGAATTAAGAACAGCTGAGCCTGCACAACAGATTATATAAGTATTTATGGAGCACAGGAAATACTCAAAGCCAGCAAGTTCAGTTATATATGAGTATAACTAGTAACTGTTACACTACATTTATCTGATAAAAAACCCCCACTTTATTGACAAGATAACTATGAATTAACGAAGTACTAGATAAGACCTTGAACATCTGGGCAAAGTGCAGGGCTCCAGTAAAAATGCCCTTTAAAACAAGGGATTTGCTCTCATTAAAAGCTGTTCTCTTTGCAAGACAGAAGGAAATGAGTTGTGAAAGCAATTCAAGTTCAGCAAAGCTTTTCTTTGCTCAAAATGGTAGATTTAAAAAATTTCAGCAAAATGTCTTGAGGGGGAAAACAAACAAACAAACCATCTGTGTTGTACCTAAGCTCAGGAAGAAGAAAACACAAAATACAAGACTCAATTCACAGCAGAGGTGATCTGAAGCTATTTACTAGAAAGATTGAAATTGCCCATATCTGGATCATCTTTCTAAGTAGTCTTATTTGAAATAAAGTGTTTTCTAATATTGGTTGACAACTCATGAGACTCTTCAAGAAAGCCACTTAATTTCATTTACTTGGACATGAACAAATTAAAAGCAGTTACAGGGTATCGTACTAATAATGCAGATGTGTCACTACAAGATTCTGTTGTGCCCTTAGTCAGTTCAATCCATTAAAATAGTAACTGGTTGTGATGACAGAGAAGTTTCCTAAGCGTTTGAGTCTTAAAACAACACCACAAGATAAATCTGGGATGAAACATTGGCACTGAAGTCAACAAAAATGCAGGGTAAGATATTTTGGTTTTATAAAAAATGAGAGTATTGATTCTTTAGCTGAGCAAGCAGATTAAAATAGAATAAAACCAAAGCACATAGGAGTCCTGAGCAGTATCACAAAATCTAGCACATGAGATTTTTCACATAGATTAACAACAGATCAATAGCAAACTCAGAACAATGTGCAACAGCCATGTGATCTTCCCCCCCAACCACTGCTCGAGGCACACGTTACAATTATCACTGCCACCTTCACCATTGTCCCCAGTCTCCCCTTCCTCACCACCTTTCCTTTTTAAGCTGCTCCCTTCGTGCTGTGAGGAAACGGTGCAGAACAAGCTGACACAGTAGGTAAAGAATGCCCCCGGGGCAGGTTAAGGACAGAGGAGACAGCATTAAGACTGCCACACTACCTCCACAATCCCCCAAGATCCTCTGATGGAAGAGCAGGAGGTGTAAGCTGCCAGACACTGAAATGACAACAGTAAATATATTTCAGACAACATCCTACCTCCCCTTCCCAATCCTGCTCTAGATGCCCGAATTTGATTTGTACCTGCTTTCACAGCATCCCATTTTTTCAACGATACAATTAGCCCATGCTCCTGGATGCCAGCTCAGCTGCCCACCCTACTTAAACATCTATTAATTCCGTACGGATTCAGCCTAAATATCCTTCCACAGTTCCCTCTTTCAGATGGCTGCGGAGATCACTCCACCCATTCTCGTGGTTCTGAGCACTGCCAAGCACTACATTTGGGACCGGTGAAAGTCACCGTCACACGATGCCCAAAATCCCACCATTCAATCCGCCTGCTAGGACGGTCTCCTTCGGAGCGAGGAAGGTCTCATTCCCTACCCTCCTCAGTGAGCTGGTGTGGAGGTCAGTGCTGAGATCAAAAAACTAGGGCTGGAGGCAGGCATAGTGTCCATAGCTACAAACACCAGCAGAGCTCAAGGTAAGGTGCTCGGGGGAGCAGAGGTCTGCATTACTTTTTCCAGGCAGGTTACAGGTAAGCAGGGACAAAACACACCCCCACGAGCATCAGTTCTTTGCTCACATGTGCAAGAGACATAAGGGTACCCATGCAGCTGGGTACCTGCTTTGAATGACTTTTCAGGGTCAACCTCAGAGATTGAATAACAGTTTTGTACATGCTCCCTCTGTGGCACAATTTTACAAACATGTCATCACAGCACTAAAAAGGTGGGAACGCAAGTGCAAATCCCCATCCTTAATTGCTTTGCCTGGTTCAGAGCAGGAACTTGAATTCAAGCCTTCCACTCATCAGGAGGGTGCCTGAACCACCAGAAAACCCCGTGAGTTTTTCTGGCTCACTAACCATTAAACAGCTCACACAAAGTAGAAAAGGAACAGACTCAAATACTCAGGCAGATTATTTTATATTAAGGACATTCAAACTTCTGAGCCCAACAACCCACATACCAAACATTTCTGTAAGATCAAAAGCCGCATTTTCTGCTCTCTCTCACACACAATCCCACATCACAACTTTATCCTCCCACCAAACATCCCGGTCACTTTATTTTCAGACTGACTGCTCTCTAAAAATGGTTTTGCTTCCTAACCCAAGTATGAAAGCCCATTACAAGATGAGCAATCTGCAGATAGCTGGGGGATTGATCTCACGACAAGCTGCTTGAGACAAGCACGGCTTGGGAGTCCCATTTCAATAACCCATGTCCTGCAGCTGGGTTAAAATCAAGCACTGGAGGAAGTAGAATCTAAATTTCTGTTATCCCATGCATATGCCATTGTCAGGTAGTAACAGACAACAACCTGAAAGTCACACAGACTGACCTGTACCTGACCAGGACGGACATGTAACTTTTCCCAGCCTCACTTTAGTCTTAGACATAGCGGTGACAAAGGCAGCTCTGACTGTTTCAGACAAGATGCTATTCAAATTCACAACCTAGCGCTTTAAACACGCTGTGAATGCAGACTGCTGGCTGCAAGGAACAGAACCTGCTGTTACACTGGCACATATGAAATTTAATCTGTAATGGCTTTAAAATTAATTAAGCCTTTAAAATAAAATGAGCTTACATTTTATTGCAGATCTACTTTAACTAATCTGCTGTAATAGAGAATAATCAGATGCATTAAGTTTCTTAAGATACAGAATGGACAATCAAAGTGAAATGTTGCTCGCCAACTAAGGACTAGATATCAAAGCATTTAAGTAATTCTATCAAAACAGATCATGTTTTAGGAGGGGAAAATAAAAGTCTGTGTTGCTTATAAATTTGGCCCCAACTACAGAATCTCTCTTAGGGCTCCTTCACAAAGTGTTTTGTAAATACTTTCCAAAAATACTCTCCTCATTAGGCCATAAAGCAAGAAGCAGGACTGCAAGCTGGCCATCCAAACCAATTATTTGCTCTTTCACACTAGATTAAGTGTTGAGTAACCACCCCCTTCAGTGTAGTACAATGGTTTAAGTCAGAAATGAGGACAAAATTTAAAATACTACTTCCGTTAACTCTTAACAGAACAGGAGGTGATCTCCTGATATATTTGGCGAGTACAAAGACTCCAAATAAACTCTATTTTTGCAAGTCAGAACAGACCGGCCAATTTTAAGGTCTTTAACAAAGACTAGGTGCCCTTTGCTGCACGTCAGTTGTTCACAGCTTTAAGTTTTCTCTTAAAAGCATTTACCCTTGTATAACCTACTGCCTGCAAGCTTGCTTTTCATCCCCGTTTCCCAGAACTTTTCAGAGTATTTCATGGATGCTGAGGGATCTGCAAAACACTGCAACAGTTCAAGTCAAGGTCTGGGAAATACTCGTTGATCATAGTGTCCATCGCTCTCGCACATTTTCTGTGCGACTACACAAACTCCATTATACAGGAAAAACTTGGCAAGCTTGGAGAAGTCAGAAATGCTTTCAGACCCTTCACAAGTACCCTCTGTAGATGTGTCAAACATCCTTCTCGCAAACATGAAGACAAGCCTTAATGGCATTCAAAACTTACCTGGGACCCCACAAACAGCAGTCAGCAGCACTAGAGATCCCAGATGTGGAGGAAAACAGCTGGAGTTCTGATTTCTGCGCTAGACAGCTGGAGATTTCCCAATAAAAGTCAACGCAGCTTTCAATCCCAACTTTTTGCTATTCCAGCTGCATGTTGTGGATCCCTGGGGAATTCACTGGCTGAAGAACTCCTGGTAGCATGGTTTCATAAAGCAACATATATATCTGGTTTATGTTCTTATTGTCATGGGATTAAAATCACATGTTGAGCTTTACTTTGGCCAATAACACAAGTCAAGAAGCAGAATCATACAGAAGAGATTCAGTATGACAGTGATATAGGGAATGAACAATCTTCAGCCTCTAAATACCACTCCAGTTTCAACAAACAGCATAAAACATTTGAGGTGGTGGTAGCTCCAACCAAGGGAGAGACTAGAACAAAGAGAATTTAAATGCTTCAGTCCAGGCTGGTTGGGAAAGGGCATGGCAGAACCTATTCTTAGCTTGTTTTCATCAGCTCCATTACTTTTGTCTTCAAAAGGTACAAAAGTTCTGTTATACACTATGGTAAAAAAAGTGTTTTGCCCCATGAGGTAAGTACACTTCCTCATCGCACACTCATACCAATATAGGGAAAGGTTGTGTATTCTAAACGCATCATTTGTCAACAGCCTGCAAATCAGGTTTTTTAGAGTAGTAACATCAGTCATTAATTGTTTTAAATTTCACAAGTGAACACTCAAGCAGGAAATCTGATACATAAACAGGAACAAAGTCTTTAACACAGCATTCAGTAAACACACCAGTCCCAGTCTGGCCAGTCTGTCAGTAACCATCATCAACAGTTCGAAACACAACTGATGGTTGCAGAGCATACGTACTCCCAGTGATGTCTGGATAGCTGACTACTGGGCAATGGAAAACATTTTTTTTATCCCCCCCCCCACTACCCATTAGCAGTAATGTCTTTAAATCTAGTCTTCTTCCTCTCCAAATTTTTAGGGTTCAAAGACTTACTGCAACTTTTGGTTGTAGATTACTCTCATGACTGAAACCAAATGCTGCCAGTTCCCATTTGTGTGCCAGGAATATTCACATCCCCTTTATTCAACTTTTAGTAGTAGTAGGTGGACACCAGATTCAGCTGCAAAACATGACCCCTATTTGGTTCATTTTTGTATCTTAGTACATGAACTTGAGGAGGAAGGAGGCTAGGTGAACCTTTCAGAAAACGCTCAAGTGGCTGCACTGGGATGTGAGCAGGGAAAACCCAACTCCTCATAGCTAAAGACCAGTTTGTTCCCCCTTCAGAAGTGCAGTTCTAGAGCAAGTTTCATGCTTATATTCACTGGTAAAAACAGCATTGCAATCCATGAGACATCTGCCCTCCTATTAGTGGGAGGAAATTTGAGTACCAGGCACATTACCAGAATCATGAGCACCAAAGAAATGGAGTAGTAGAGACAGACAAACATTGAGAGAAAAGGTGTAAAGTGGCAGCGTGTTATTAAAACATGACACTGGAAATAAACAGAACATGAACCAAAAGGAGGTTTGAACCAGGTTTAACTTTTTTTTTTAAACTGGAATTGACCCAAAGCAAAAAAACTTACATTGCAAAGGAAGAACAAAATACATTATGATATTGGTAACACAGCGCTGCATGGAAGCTAGACTTGTGGGCAGGTTGCAAGTTGCTCGTCACAACGTCACGGTGGGCTCTCGACAGTTTGAATTGAGAAAGGTAAGATCCAATTTTTTTCATCTAGCCCAGGTCCACCCTGGTCAACACGCTACATATTCTCTTTTGCCTCGGGGTATTTCTCTGATGAGTTTGTCCGCATGTGTTCTCCTACGATTGCCAACTAGAGCCAGAAAACTGAATTTTCCACGCTATCCCGAGGAAGCCACAGTTATTCCAAGCATGAGTGATAATGAATTAAAAAAAAAAACCAAAACAAACCAAAAATAAAACACTCAAGAGCTTTTCAAACTAACAAGTATTGTCTATAATGTAAATAGTTTAGAAATATGGTAATTAAATAATCTAAAAAACACTCTTACTCTGCTGTACATTTATAAACATAAATATTTACAAAAACTTTCTGCTTTGTTTTAAAGGATGAGGTTTGCAGTTTGTTAATGATCAGAGTCTTTTGCTCATATTGATTCTTTGGTGTATTTGCCAATTTTTTAAGGTTTATTAAAAGTGTTCGTCTGTGAATTTTAAGGTAACAGAACTAGGCTACATAACAAGTCTCTATTATGCACTTCTCCTTCCAAATCCTAGTCCGAATAAAAAAAAACAAAGTTCAGTTTGTACTTCAAAGACTTTGTGCACAATATTTAAAGTAATAAAAAACCCACCAAAATCCCCATTATTGAAATTTAGATAGGATTAGCAATGAATAATCATACTTCACTGGCACTTGAGCACCTGTGTAACTACAGATAGTGAACAGGACTATCAGTAGGTTCAGATACATGTGCTGCAGTGCTTTGCAGAATCACGGTCAGAGAAACCAGGTACAAGGGATGGCTTTGCATTCTAAGAAAGGGAGAGGGCTTCTCTCCACCTTAGGGATAGTATGAAAATTAACGTAAAAGAAAGGGTTTTTACTGGCCTGAAATGTATGTGTGTTCCTTTTAGATGTCAGTTACTTAAAAAGAAATAACCAAAAAACAAACCTCAAACAATAAATAATGGAATTACACATTTCTTCATTAAATAGCATTCTTGTTACCAACAAAGTCTTCCATAATTTTCTTCAGTCACAGCAACAGACAGAACAAATAATTTGCCTTAATATAGATTGCAACTAAAATATACTCTAGATTACCTTAGAAAATATTACTGTAAAAATTCAGTGAGGAAGGACATTGGTTTAGACCAACTTACAAATGTAGTGAACAATACTAAGTATTTAAAAAAAAAAAAACAACCCAATTTTAAAGGTTCTGATTTCATGTCACCAAACTGAAGATTCATGCTTAAAACCTGCCAGTCAATTCTTAACGTCTGTCCTGTCCGAGCACTGGAGAGCTTAAAGATCATAACAGCCGATCTTGCTTCCACAGGAGCCGACAGACCCCATCCAGGCACGCAAGCTCACTCGCACACCCCACCCATGCTCTCAGGTTGTCCCTGCTACAATGCCACCACCATTGCGTACAACCTGGAGGAAGCACTACAGCTTCGGGCTGGAGGTGACCACCGCAAGTACAACAAGGTACAAAGGTTGGACATACCTGCTCGCTCATGCTGCTGAGACACGAGTTTTTGGTCACTGCTCAAGCAGGCTGGAGTTGAACTGCTACAAGTGGGAGGTTAGAAGGTTCAACATCTCATTATGAATCCTCTGAGCCATGAATCTCCAAAATCACTTATTGTTTGGAAACCTGATGCAATGCCAGGCACAACGGGGAGAGACAACCCTTTTGGTTTGCCATAGTTACAGTGCATCCATTAGCAGTGATAAGGTTCGTGCTCAAGGAAACAGGGTTATAAGACATTAAAAAGAACTAGCACAGTCAAATAATAGTATACCTGCCTCACCGTGCTTTTCATGGTTTTAATATTAAATATTTTGAAAGTGACAGTGTTAAACTTAAAAGCCATCACCGTTCCTTTCAACTCCCCGCTTCCACTGATATAATTGGTACAAAAGCACTCCAGATATTAGAGAGACTCTTTCGGAGGCAGTAGGATGGCAAAACAAAAGTAGGAAACTGGCAAGAACCTTCTGACAACTTCATAATCCCTTAAAAAAAAATGGAGAGTGAAACTACTGCACATTTTGGCCCAATCTTTTCTTTGACAGCAAGATTTTTTTTTATGATCAGAAACAAAATTCTTAACAGATCTTTTTAATACCTGGTATGAAAAACACACTCAGCAGTCGAATTTTAGTACTCTTTTCAGTTGCTGCTTTCAGGTTAACTGCAAAATTTAAACTTGCAATAAGAATGGGGCTTTTCTTGTTAGTGCACATATAGAATGCTTCTTAACTTATGTGCACTTCCCATTTTCTAACCTGAAACAAACTGAATTTCATAGCAATAAATTAAAAAAAAATCCGTCACTTCTTTTAAAACAAGGATTTGGCCAATCTCGTCTTTTTTGTGGACACAATTTGGCTGAGAACCCGTAGATAAAACTTCAACCAAAAGTGAAATAAAGCAGGTTATACATTCATGAAATTCAGGGGGTAATATCGAACAGCAACGGCAGCATCGCTTCCGTAATGTCACGTGAACACTACAGCGAGGCAGCAGCTCCTGTTCTCACAAATAATGCACTGATACTAACTGAGGAATAGTGTCTGTGTAGGAAATCACACGAGAAAACACATCAGAAAGATTATTGCACAGCAGGCACTGTATGAGAAACAGAATACACTGGCTTAAAAAAAAATCTGAATTTGTTTTCTCTTAAATTAATGTAAAAAACACAGAGGCTTTGCCTCTTTGTAGTGTACTGTCACTGTTAAAAACAGACTTACAAACAGCCATCCATTGACCAGGGAACATCAGGAAGGAAGAGGGCCTGAATTTTATGGATGTCCCAACTACAGTAATTAGGAACAGAATAGTATAAAATAAGCCAATATATAGACCCTCAAATTGAACAGGGTAACTGCATTTTTTTTTCCCTTTGATTTCCAAGGTATATTTCTACAGTACCCTAGGACATGTTGATTATCAACTCTTCCCTCTATCCTGCAAAAACATACACCCTGGCAGAGACAAGAGTCCTGACAGACAACATGGCTCTGGCTGTCTTTCTACAGGTATCCTTTTGCAGGACCGGTGCCTTGACTTTCAAACTTTATTTTCATAAAAAATTGCTCAGCATGCCAATTCAAACCAACCACTTTCCTCGAGATGCTACCTTCCATCTCCACTGCAAGTCTGCACACTTCATGTGAAAACAAACAAACAAAAAGCCAACAGTAATTTTTAAAATGTAATATTGTATAGAAAGCTTGGACCTTGTAAACTTGGACCAAGAAACCAAAAATTAAGACCTTCTAGCGTGTGGTATAAAAAACCCAAGGAAGTGTATACCTGCCTTCTGACTTCACAGAAAAATCAGAATTTGCATAGGATATACTTTGTGCAAGGCAACAAGCCTCTTCAGTATCTGGAATATAACTAATCTTGCTCAGAGTTCTTCTCTTCATGGATATCAGATATCATCAAATTTGTGTTTTAAGTAGTCTTTCATGACCTTGGCAATGGGTAGTTCATCAAGTAGTTTTAGGTTTTGAAGGCCTATACACTGACGGATTTTAATTCGGCATAGATCTTGCAAGTTTCTGGGCTGTCCTGAAAAGAGAAAAGGAACACATAAAAGTAAAATGATCACATTTTAAACATACTTTAAGAGATCATTTACTCAGTAAAATCACAGATGTTTGCTGTTTACTAAGAGGCAGAGGGAAAGGAAAAATTACAAGAGAAAAAGGGTGGAAGTTAATACCTTTCTAATGAACAATAATTCAATGAAATTAAGTGATGAACCCTAAAAACATTTTTACAAGAACATAATTATACTGATGCCAGTGTAAAGCAATATTATCCATGTGAGGATTCCCACGAGGTGGCAACATACCCTTAAGCAGTGTAGAACACCATAACTCCTCCATTTAACTTTTTGTGGATTTTTGTCTATCCTCCTAAAACCTGGGGGAAAAACCCCCAGTCTCACTTCTCTTCAAACATTAAGACAGACACTTCTGCATTCAACTGTACCGGGACAAGGCGGTTTCCTTATAGAGTGAGGCTTTATAAAAGTGATTCAAGGATCGTGTGGCAGAGTTAAGAGACTGTTTTTTCCCCTTCTAATGAAAAGGCGAAGCCTTTAGGCTTTGGATGCAGCCACAACCTCGTCAAACAGAGAGAGATGAAAACACGAGTTAACCGCCGTCCACAGAGGAAAAGCTTTACTGACATCACATGAACTTCAGAATTTTTCTGGCAAGGATTTTCCAAAATAATCTGTTCCCTTTCAAACTCATCCTTAACAGGAAACTATTCAAAGTCAAACACCTAGAAAAACAGTCCCCCATGCAGCATAACATAGGAAAGGTTAATCTACCCTTGTAACTGGATGTACACAGCCATGGGTCCTGAGGAAGAAAGAAAGAGCAGAACAAGAGACATTGAGAAATCCTGTCCCAATATACCCTTCTAGCTTTCAGCACCAGTGCCTTTGGGCCTTCCTAAGCCAGAGATTGCACACAGATCTGTGTCTTTAATAACTGTGAATGGCCTGCCCTTTGTAAATCTGTCTAATGTTTTTTTGAACCCATTCATACTTTCAGTATCCAAAACATCCTGTGGCAACAAATTTCACAATATAATTAGGCGTTGGCTGGAAAACTACAAAGTGCTTTTATTTATTTTAGATCTGCTTCCTGTTCACTTTGTTGCATGCCGACCATTCTTTAAGTTGCAAAGAAAAAAAATTGAGTAACTGTTCTCACTCCAGTCATGACTTTACATACCTTCATATTAATCTCTGTCCTCCACTCATGCTTGGTAGCTTTTTCCAAAGCTGAAGACTAATAACCTCCCACCACAGCAACCACTCCAAACCTCTGACCAACCCAGCTGCCTGCCTTTGTGCTTTTTCCTCCTACAGCTCTATTTTTTTTTTTTAATTATCCCAATAACACACTGAAGTTTCCTCCTACAGCTCTATTTTTTTTAAATTATCCCAGTAACACACTGAAATTGTGCTAATCAATATTTTGAACATCTGTTTATCTCTGTCACGGCCTAGAGGGGAAAAAACCCCACCAAAACTAAAGGCACCTGATGGCTGTCCAAATCAAAATACTCGGCACCACGAACAATGTAGGTGCTTTTGCCAGTATCAAGATAATCTGTCGGCAACACAACAACTTTCTGCCATCTTTTATCATCTGTACAATCGTTAATGGTAAAAGACAGTGCTTGTTTTTGCAAAGAAAAGCAGGGCGATTTTACCAAGCTGACTGCTCGAATCAATCATTTCTTTAAAAAGCAGTACAAACCAACAAAAGCAACTTTAAATAACTTAGATGGACATTTCCAGTTAGATTTCCTGAGCTGCCACCAATTAAGCAGGACATTTTTGAAAAAGGAGATGCCTTCTGTACGGGACTTGACACGGGCAGGCTTCACAGTGGACAGTAGGATGCTGTCAGCTCACCAGGCATAAACCTGTTCAGGAGAGGGGAGGGTTTTTCCTCACCCCAGCCAGCTCCAGAGCCCATCCCTTCTTCGTCCACCCATCCCCACACCCTCCTCCTGGTTCAGCAACAAACCTTCTATCAGCTAAATAGACATTGACATTATGAGTTTATTAGGACTTTCCTGGTAAGTAGAGAGTAAAGAGATTATGAAACTATTTCCTGTTTTCCACTTTGGGCATTTGGTACATGGTTTCAGTTACCCTTTATAGCAAGTTCCCCCTTTTTTCCCCTTGCATGGGTTTTTCTATAGAAATGGGCTGACAGACAGGTATACACTGGGATTTATCTTAAGCACTAAAATTATCCGAGGTAAGCTAGCGGAAGTAATGTATGAAAATAGTCTCAGCCTGTTTTTAAAAGAAATTAGGTTTGAAATTAAAGAACATGAAAATTTGAGTTTCCTCCATATAGCACAAAATACTTTAAAAAAGTAATATAAAATGGTTTTGTTAGACTTATAACCACAGTATCTAAATGTCAATTTACTTTTAATTCTATCCTTCAGCCATGACTTAGAACACAAATCATTAGTTACTTTATCCACTGGTGGTTTCTTCTTGCAATTTTTTCCACCTGAAAGAATGAATTTACACAACACGGACAACAGCTGAATTCTCAAGCTTCAGGGAAAGACAAGTTCCTCTTGGTAAAAAACTAAGCTGAGGAATCTTTACAGTGATAAACAGATGGATCTAATGCTTTAAACGTCAATGTAAACAGGGCTCAGAAAGGATGCACCTTCTGAGAAGTTAACTGCAAACAGCAGCGTTAGAGGGTATAGAGGACTACAGATCTGTAGGCATATTTTCTGTAGTAGAGTACACAAAAATACGGCTGAGACACTGATTCCTGGTTTCAGAAATGAATGCCTTTTAATTAGAGATCCTACGGGGTTTTTTTGAGAACAAAATGGAACAGGCAACTTAAAACACCCAGAAGAAATCGGTCATCAGTTAATTCACACAGACCCGATTATCAACTATATGACATTTTCCCCCGGTAAGCCTAAAAATATGTCCTGGGAATGTGTTAACAATGGACATTTCCAGTGTTAAGCACCAGTTGCTACATCTAGTGGCTGTTAGTGTCTTAGGTCACGCCTTGCAAATTCCAGGGTTATTAATGCATTTGTGATTTATTAGAAACGGTGTCTAGAACACTTACTCATTCTTGGTTGCATCTGAATGAACAAGAAAAAAAATAAAGGATTACAGACCGATGTCAGTGAACCTTGGTTTGGCAAATGAAAAATGTTATTAGTAATTTGGCAAAGTAAGACAAGTTAAATGATGAATAAAGTTCTGTTTAAAAATGATTAGGAAGTAGCAGCTTTGGTTATACCCTGCATCAGAAGTTTGGAAGGTTATTTAGGCAAATAAGCTAGAAAGGAAGAGAATTAAAAAGGAAAAGAATCCAAACCCATAATTACCATCATGCAACACAGTGATATCAAGCTACTGATCACCTTAAAAAGCGCCCAACACATCCCTGATCCGGTCTCAGAGGGACACCTTGGTGATGGCAGTGGTGTTAGGCTGTTACACAACCCGTGTTACCATCCAGGCTGCAAACACCTTCCGCCGCTGCAGAGCTCAAGGTTTGCGAACGTGTTTGCCGCAACGAGTCAGATAACTTCAGTCAATTTATTTTGCTTCGTAGTGTTAACCAAATAAATGAGGAGTATTAATTACAGGAAAAAGATGTACAGTTGATCTTTTGTCTTCCACAGCTCATGCTATGTGCTATAATAGAAAACAGAAATCCCCACCAACACACTTCTTGTGTATAGTTGCCCAAACATGACAGAGAAGTTTCTTCCAAGCAGAAGAAATGAAAACAGAGGGTTATAAAGACGACTTGCTTTCAAATTTTATCTCTCTAGAGGGAGCAAACTTCAGTACATGTAAGAGTTAACCATTTTCCTAATTCAGTTCTTCAACTGCTGACCAAGTAAGTTCCTGAGCTTTTTTTTCACCACTTCAAAACAATTATTTTACTTCAATGATGAAATAAACCTTTTAAATTATTAATAGGCTGACCTCCTCTGGTAAAAGAAGGGGGGGGAAAAAAAGCATGTTTTAACAGCACGAAGTTTTTACACTTAATCCTGAATTTCCACTCAATACCCTACTCCCTTTTTGCAGTTTCAAGATTTCTCATCTGGGCATTCACTGTTCTATCCCAGAGACAAACAAGCCATCTCAAGCAGAGCTATCCTCTGTGCAAGCCCCACATTCAATCACGGAAGTTAGAAGGCGCAGTAGCGATCATTATATCCTAAAATCATCCACTAGCAAGCTCAATTTTAATATAGTTAAACTTGGGCCTCTTGTTATACAGCTCTGTTTCTCCAATATCCATATGCATTACCTACAGGAGTTGGAAGGCACAAGTTAAACAGCAAGCTTTAAAGCTCCTCAAAAACAGTGGAATAAAGGTTTCCAATTTCTCTCTAGAAGATTGCAGGGGCATATTCCCAGACGTGCTACATGATAAACCAGCTAAGTTTTTAAAATGTGCATGGAAGAGCTGTAGATAGAGGATCACAGCCAGCTTTGTAAGGACATTTACCACGCGGGGTTAGAGTCCTCTCTAATCGCTCCCAATACCCCTCCCCTGCTAACGGGACCTGGCTCCTCTTCCCTCCAGCCTACATCTGCTCTCCCGACACAGCACAACCTGCCCGCTCCATGCCAGCCATCAAACCCACCAGCTAGTGGGTCTCACTTGTGCTGAAGTGCATGAGCAGAAGCTTTTAATGCCACACCACCAGGTTTTACCTTGCATTTGTTCACTTCACAGTAATTACAAGTATGTGATCAGAATCTCACTAACACACTATGTATTCATCAGTAGCCAATAGTCTTTAGCAGAATTTGTTCAGGCGATCGTGCTCTGAAGACCCCTGTGTGCACACAAACATTCACACCACTCCTGCAAAACTTATATTTAGGGTTTGCTACCTATACGAAGAACCCTATGTCATTCTGGCAACTGCTCTATAGCTTAGGTATGCATTTAGACCCCTGCCTGCCTGTTTTTCCTATGCAGACTAGAAATAAAACACTAACTCATCTAAACACATCTATATTTAAAGATCATTAAGGTGTAATATTAGACCTAGTACTTCTCATAACACTGATTTAAGTACTCTCATCCAGTTTTAAGCAGAAGTGGAAAGGGGTGGAATACCTTCTTCCTCCAGTGAAGGTACAAGAGCATCTGCACAAAGCAAAACTCATGCACTGACCCGTTCTGTTACCCAGGAGAAAACTTGAGGAGTAGTTGAAATAAATACACTTGTAGGCTGCGAGAAGATCCTCTCTGATGTACTGTTCCACCTGCTAAAAAAACCCCAGTGCTTCTAAAAGCAAACAGTCAGGGTCGCTAGTTTGAAGTCAATAGGCAGTTTCTGAAGTTAAAAAATGAATAATATCAGTGACATATTTCAGAAGCCACCCACAGCCTTCTCTGCAATATTAATACATTTCTCTAGAAAAAAAAAGCTTGCAGTGGTATTTCTCAAACTGAGCCTCAGCTTCCCCTGGGAATTGTGAAAGGCTAAAAACAGTAGCAAGAAACCCTTTGGTAGTTTCTTTTTAGCTACAAAGGAAACCTAAAAGTTTTGTAAAACATGTTTTAAAAAGTTGACACCAGGCTGACCTATGGCTGGCAGCAGCTTGGTTCCTCTGAAGTATCAGAAGCAGCATTTATAGCTAATGATTAAATCCATCTCTTCACAGCTGCAGAGGAACTCAGCTACCGCCAGCAATTAGATTTAGGTATGATTTTGTTGGTTGTTTTGGGGTGAAAATTTAAAAAAAATAATTGAACTTATCAAGTGGAAACTCACACCCACCAGCCGAAAAACACCTTGTTGAAGATGCACAAACCGGATCACAATGAAAGGATGCAGTTGCCTAGTAAATGGCTGTCGCTGAGCTGAACAGGAATTCAGTTGTTCACTGCAAGAGGAGTAGGTCTAATAGTTTAGGAAACATTGTCTTGTACTCTGTAAGAAACAGCCGAATAACTAGACAGCATATTTGGTTTTGTAGCATTTAAAATGCCAGAAAAAGCTAGTCTCAAGAATCTATAGGCCTGAAATATTAATGTAAGTTACACAGGGCTGAATTTAGAGAGAATTAGTGTTTGTTGAGAAAGTGAACAAACTCCTTGAACCTGTATCTAGCTCAACAAGACAGAGCTTTTAATTCTTTTTAACTGGGTATCATACACGTAATTTAAAAGTTCTGGTTTAATTTAGTGTTCAGTATGCCCCTGTTAGAATACCTGAGCTTGAAGTAGGTTTTCACTGTTCTTTGAAAAGTTATTCTCCACAGCGAGTTTCAGATGTCTATTACATTTCAGTGTATCTGGCACAGAAAATACGTACCAAGGTGAAGCGTATTTTGGACTGAAAATTCATATATGGCAAAGCAGAATGCCAGTAAAGCTCAGTATGAAGTACAACAGGTGTATTTAGCATGTAAGAGTGGAATACGCATGTTTAATATTTTTTAAAAAATACTTTATAATGTTTCTATAAATTCAGTCTTACTGAAATTGCTATGGAAATTCATGTAAGAATTTCTATCCCATAAAGTTAATCTGTTTTAAGTACACAAAGTGCTCTGAACATAGAAGACAGGCTTAAGATGCTTCATTTTTACATGATAACAGAGTACAGCATAGATGTGCAAATGGCAGCGAGGGTGGCTGTACCCTACATGTCACATGTAAAAATATATATAATTTTTGTTACCTATGCTTTTTCAAAAAACTCAAAGGATAAATCTGCATATAGATATATAAAAGTGATTCAATTGCTTAATGCTACTCAACTGCACTCTCATTTAGTAGCCTACCACACTAGGCAGTTCTGAGGTAAGAGTTAAAAGTTATTTGAAAGGTACATTCCCTCATTCCAGAAAGAAAATATTGTGCTGTATCCTTATAAAGGTATCAAAAACTATACTGGTCTTATAAAAATAGGGACCTGCCATCTGCAGAAAGCATGATTCAAATGGTATTTGTTTATCACTGAGCCAGCTAAAAACGACAACTATAAAATAACCCTCTTAGCCCGTTCCCTGCATAACTCCGGATGACAAAGCAGACCACATTCGTCAGGGCAAGATTTCCAGCAGCACCCAAAGACGCAGACAAGGCTTGTAATTCCAGCAAAGCTCTTCCACGTTACAAACATGAGGATACCGTTTCCTTTGCAGTTATCCACGTAATAAAATAAGTAGAAATCTACTTAATTCACTATGGCACTTCTGTATTTATAAAAGTTTAAACTATTCAGACAGTCTTTTTAAAATGTTCTTCCAGTAAAAAAAGAAATCCTAGTGAGAAGTTATTTTATTTAGCAAAGGAATAGAAATGAAAAATGCGTTAAGGATTTCCTTAACAGAACTTTTGTCTAAATCTTTCTGCACATTTACAGTGCTATATAAACCTAAACACAAAATTACACTCTGTAGTCAAAGCCAAAGATCTGGCCTTTGAAAAATTAAAAAAAAAAAAAAAGGAATGCAGATGACATATTTGCAGTTGAATTCATTTGGTGACCTTTAGATCTTGTTCCAGATCTGAAACAAGTTCTTTGCTACCTGTTAACATACATCCCATATTACACTATGGTGGCCATATCCGCTTACTTAGCTGTCCGCCCCGGCGCAGACAAGCAACTCACATAGCTGGTCACAGACACTCCTGCCCACTATGTTATCTGAACGGTGATTAACTTGAGAGCTACGGGGAGGGGGAATGGCTCAAGCTTTTTATTTTATTCCTCTTTTTGAGATCACAACTGAATTCCTAGTATCTAAAAGTTTAATTAAATCTGTAAGTACTTTTATAATACTTGCATTTTCTTTCTTACTACCAGCACTCACTTCGTAAGTTTTAATATTCTCAAATCCCATTCAACTTCAGCATAAATCATTCCATTCAGGACTGCAATAGCACATGTTAATTCTGTAGATATATACACTACCAAAAAAAAAAAGAATGTCTATATGTATGTCTATCTTAATATATATTATACACACACATCTATTTTAATCTTGCATTAGTGTATTCCAAGCTTAACCCACTGATACTCCTAAAGAGGCAGGTTCAGATGTCTCAAAACTGAAGTGCTCTAAAACAACTATCAGAATGACCTCAGGTACTATGGTGGTTGCCAATAAATGTTTCCGAGTAGGAAAGTGAAATACAGACAAGGAAAAAGGACAGCAATTAATAAAATCATTGAGCAATGTTCATCTTCAATATGGATTTTTCACGTGGAGACTTTACTCATTTTTGTATTGTAAAAAAGGAATAAAAAGACATGAGTGACTGTCTAAACAGAGTCAATGGCAGACTCAAAGAAAAAAAAATTTAGTTGTTCCTAACTTTCAGCTTTGTGCCTAAATACTGAAACAACTACAGAGTAACTTCCTCTTGGAATTATTCTAGGAGCAAAGGAATCTCTACCTGTAACCAGGAAGAATATCAGACCTTCAGGGCCAAACCCCAAAATCCAATATCTTCTTGCAGACTCTCAGGGCCAATATTGAGTATTTCTGAGAGCTTGGGTTCTTGCCTGTTATTCACAACCAGGAACCTGGGCTAAAAGCTGCGATTATTACCGATTACAATACCTAACAAAAAGAAATTCACATGTTTTTTGAGGAACTGAAGCTATACAAATATGTTTTTCAAGTGTAAAAAAAGCTACTCACATCCAACATATAGTCTGCTAAATAGTATCCCATTTATATGAAGCATGCAACCGCTTTCACTTGAAGACACAGATAGGTTTGATAAAGATTAAGATATGTGAATTAAAGTTAAGCCTAAACATTTTAGATCTACCGCAAAAGCAAATGCTAATTCCTAGTTTACTACCAAATATACTCTTCCAAACTTTGGATGTACATATAAAACTTAAAGCTACAGATTACTACATTAAGCACTTAGTGTAACGTTCAAATAAACAAACTAGAAATTCCTGTTCAGCTCTACAACCAAAGCACGGTTACCAACTGCAAAACAGAGTTTCAGGAAGACTTTGACTAGAAAAGTTTTAGAGAATTCTTCTTCTAGTAAATACTTATTGCAATAGACTCGGAAACAAGATTCTGCATCGAAGTGCTACACCGTGAGATCTCAATTCCCTGTACGCAGCTTGATCTAACTGGGAACTACACTACGAAAATCCCAGCTCACTCCTTATCCATTTCACCTCTCCTACACCATCTTAAAGTGATCATTCACAAAAACCATGGAAGACAGTGTTTGGGTATCTATAATAAGGGCAGCAGAGTCTGTTTATAGCTGTTTGCAACCATATCTGCATAATAATTTTGCTCAGACTCAGAAAACTGAAGTGTTTTTGTCAGCACCAGTCCTCCCTGCTTTCCCAGTTCTCCCCCCCAACAGCACAAAACTGGGATAGTTCCAAGACTGTTACACTGGCCACAAATTTAAAGTCTTTCTGGCAAGAGAACTGACTTCTCAGTTAACATTAAACCCCTAAAGTATGGAATCTGCAACCTAAAAGAAAGTTACAATGCTTTCCAAAAAGGAAACCAGAAAGAAAATGAGAAGTGGCAGGCAAATTAACCCAAAATCTATTAGTTGCTTGCATTTCTTATTATCAACTTCCACCTTTCCAAAACTCTTTAGATTTCAGATAGAAGCAAAACCACCACCACAAATAATGAAAACAGAACTGAAATTCCAAATGCTGGTGTCAGCTACTGACACCAGATCTCAGCTGATTCACCCCCAGCCCACACAAGACTTCAGTTTCTTTACAGTATGTATAGGGTGCATGACGCTCGTTAAAACTACCACAGCCAAAAGAATTAAAGGAACTGTAGGTGGGGGGAAAAAGGGTATATGGAATATCCCATCCTCTGTAGCACAAAGATGATCCTAGTAGGCTGATAATTTATCAGGCCATCTTAACATGTTTGAATTAGCAAACTCCTAATTGCTTTTCAGCAATTGCCAAATGCTTTAGGCAACACCATAATTAAGAAACACTATTATAACATGCCATGTTGAATGAGAGAGGAAGAGAAAACTTTCAGTAGATCTAGTACACCAAAAACTGATAAAAGTGTCTAGAATATATGACTTAATACTCTTTAAATATCAGAAGTCATGAGGAGTTAAAATTTCTTTCGTATTTCAAAGACATCAACAGAATCAAATCAAAGCTTCACAGCACACGAAACTCCTTAAATTGCACAAATGAACTATGCCATTTTGTTGTCTGGTGTAGGGGCAAGGG